>NW_025366125.1:0-3504 GCF_016433145.1 Gracilinanus agilis | reverse complement strand
TATATATATATATATATGATATAAATGAGAGATACTCTCAGGGATAGGGCAGAAAAAAGCATCCTGAAGAAAATAAGTTTTTTTACTGAATCTTGAAGGAAACTAGGGGAACCTAGAAGTAAAGGTCTTGAAGCCCAGAACATTCCAGGTAAAGAGAAAAAGCAGTAAAAAGACAGGAAGTTAGAACCTAGTGTATTATGTGAAGAACACAGTTATTTGTAGCATTTGCCATTTTCTAAGGTGTAAATGATCATACTGAAAAAATTGAGTCTCCCCATATGGATGAGTTAACCTTAGAAAATCCTTGGTAGAACTTCTTTTAAAATATTTTAACATACATTCCTATTATAAAAACTAGAAGATATAATTAAAGCTTTCCTTAAAATGATATGTAGTATCTATCTAAAACCATCTGCACATCATTATCTGAAATGGGGATAAGTTAGAAGCCTTCCCAGTAAGTTCAGAAGTGAAGCAAGAATGCCTATTATCACTACTATTATTGAATATTATACTAGAAATGAAAAAAATTAGAATAGACCATAAAGAAATAAAAATATCACTTTTCAAAGATGATATGATGTTATCTTTAGAGAATTCTAGTGAATCAACTAAAAATTAGTTGAAATGAAAACTTTAGCAAAGTTGTAGGACATAAAATAAACCTACACAAGTCATTAGTATTTTTATATATTGTCTACCAAGCCCAGCATCAAGAGATAGAAAAAGAAAGTCCATTTCAAGGGAGTTTAACCTTCCAAAATAAACCCTAGAACTATAATAACTTAATTATAAAACACTTTTTGCACAAATAAAATCAGATCTAAACAAATGGAAAAATATCAATTGCTCACAAGGAAACTGAGAAAATAGAATAAAAATGACAATTTTACCTAAAATAATCTACTTATTCAGTGCTGTAACAATCAAACTGCCTAAAATATATGTCATAGAACTAGAATAAATGATAAAAGAAATTCATCTGGAAGAGTAAAAGATCAAGAATACCAAGGAAATCAAAGAAAAAAATGTGAAGGTAAGTGACTTAGGAGTACCAGATCTCAAACTGTATTAAAAGGCAATAATCATTAAAATAATTTTTTAAGATTTTTTTAGTTTAATTAATTTAGAATATTTTCCATGGTTACATGATTCATGTCCTTTCTCTCCCATCTTAACTCCCTCCTCATGGAGCTGATAAGGAATTCCACTGGGATTTTCATGTATCATTGTTCAGAACCTATTTCCATACTATTAATATTTGCAATAGAGTGATCTTTTAAAATTAACATCCCCAATCATATCTCCATCAAACCATATAATCAATCATATTTTTTCTTCTGTGATTCTACTCCCACAGTTCACTGGCAACTCCACACCTAGATATGAGCTTTGTAAGGGATCTTAGAAAGGGGAGAATAATACTACAGCCTGAAGCTAGAAATCACTTTAACTTGGAGACTAAATTTTCCACAAACTATGGAGCTGAATAAGGGAAGAGCGGGATTCTAGTTCTGGAGGGGAAAGGTGTGGAGGAGTTATTATAATTTTTTTCTTTGCTAAACTTTTTTCAGAAATTATTTCTTTCTAGAAACTAAGTGATGTTAATTGATTAATTGATATTAGAGAGATGTTAACTTATTAAATGATAATGTTAGGTACATCAGGGAGGGCTAATGTGTGACAGTATAAGAAGCCACAAAACTTCAGGTTTGCCTCCTAGAACCTTGAAGGAAACAATTCCTTCCAAATTACCAGTCCAATTTAATTTGGGAGAACAAGCCTGGAGCCTTTGATACAGAGATAAATTATGTAAGGAGATTGAAAACTTAAAATACTATATAAGAATCATATATCATTCTTATTGAAAACCTAGAAACCACATGATGTACATATTGCATGAACAATTCATCCCCTTTCCATTTAAACATGGATTTTCTGATCTAAAAAATCAATCGCTTTTTAAGACATTTCAGTAAGTCATTTAGAAATGGCGCCACATATTTAGTTGTTATCTAAACTAGAGTTGCTTTATTTTCCACAGAAAAATTTTTTTCAAGTATATAATTAAAGATTCATTCAGACATGAAAATGAAAGCAAAATAAAACAAAAACAAAGAAAAAAGGAGAAATAGAAGTTAGTAACTCTCTCTTTCTCTCTCTCTCTCTCTCTCCCCCCATCATCGGTCTCTCTTTCTTTTTCGTTTCTGAGAAAGCCAACTATGGTTCAAGATACTAGGACACAAATATCTTCTCTTTCCTTATTTTTTCAAAAGAACTCAACCAGGATTAATATAATTTTTTATTGTGTTAGGGTTCAAAATGGGTGGTCTCCAGAGGAACACACGAGACAATGCAATCAAAGCAAGAGAAAGCTTTATTTCCAGTACGCACTGGGGAAACTCAGCAAAGAGAGTCCCGAGGGGGCATTCAGAATAAGGAATATATATGTTTCTAGGATATAGGTGCCTTTGTCTTAGGGTTAGCTAATAGCTAGACAGAGGGAGTAGGGATGCTTCCAGGTGCCACAGGATATGATTCTTAATCTTCAAGGCTGTTCTGTCTAGGAATCTTCAAGGCTGTTTTATCTAGGGGCCCTGGGGCTTCCAGCCAGGAGTTGTCCCTGGGACTGTGAGTCAGAGAGATAACTGCCCTGCTTGAGTCGGGCATGACGTTATCCAAAAAATCCCCTGCTTAATTGCTAAGTTTAGCTTTTTGGCTATAATATTCTTATAAGCTATAAGCTATAATATTTCTATAAGCTTTTTTGGCTATAACATTCCTCCCTTTTTCGATTTGCTTACTGAGGAATCTTCCTCAGGGCCAAAGAATAAGTCCAACAATTGTTAATGATATCACCCTTGGAGACAAAATGAAATAGTAAACTAAAATGAGAAAATTTACTTCAAATCAGGTGAAATGAGAGTTAGTACAAATGGTCGACCTAGATGTAGGAGCCAACATGGATTTTGACTATACAAGGATTTTCTTACCAGAGGAAGGTAGAAAATTGGGGCAACATTTGATTTGTGGCCCTGAGATGGAAATGGATGAGACAAGAAGAAAGAGAAAGGAAAAATACTAAACTTGCCACTTACTTTTATCTCCTGTGCCATGAGGCAGTCATTACGAATCTGATACAAATATTTCTAAATTAAAGACAAAACAAAATCTATTTCTTCACATGTAAAATGTTTGGAAGTTTTTTTTCCAGTCCTAAATCAAACATACTACAATGTTATAATCAATGAAATGACAGCTGAGTCTCCATTTCTGACAAAAAATTTTTTCTAGTTTGTATAATTCTAAGGAAATGGGAATATTTTAAAGCTCAATATCTTTTGGGAAAGAAATAGTTTTGGGGACTAGATTATTATTTATTTTACTCTCTCTTGTACTTGTTGACCCTTCAAGGAAATAGAAAGTTTTCTCTTTCATTGACAATTTTTCTCTTGACAAGTTTGTTTTATATATATATATATATGTATATATATATATACATAT
>NW_025366124.1:0-9534 GCF_016433145.1 Gracilinanus agilis | reverse complement strand
ATAGCATCCAAATTCATAAAGGAGAAACTGGCAGAGCTCAAGAAGGAAATAGATAGTAAAACCATAATAGTGGGAGATCTAAACATTCCTCTTTCAGACCAAAAAATAAATAAGAAAGAGGTAAGAGAGGTGAATGAAGTCCTAGAAAAATTAGATTTAATTGATATGTGGAGAAAAATAAATAGGGACAAAAAGGAATACACCTTCTTTTCAGCTGCACATGGTACATTCACAAAGATTGACCATGTAATAGGGCATAGAAATATTGCAAACAAATGCAAAAGAGCAGAAATAATAAATGTAACCTTCTCAGATCATAATGCAATAAAAATAATATTTAGTAATATTTGGACAGGCAAATCAAAAACTAATTGGAAATTGAATAATATGATTCTCCAAAACCAATTAGTCAAAGAAGAAATCATAGAAACAATCAACAATTTCATTGAAGAGAATGACAATGATGAGACATCCTACCAAACTCTGTGGGATGTGGCCAAGGCAGTACTCAGGGGGAAATTTATATCCTTGAGTGCATATATTAAGAAATTAAGGAGGGCAGAGATCAATGAATTGGGCATGCAACTCAAAAAATTAGAAAGTGAGCAAATTAAAAATCCCCAGATGAAAACTAAATTAGAAATACTAAAAATCAAGGGAGAAATTAATAAAATCGAAAGTAAAAGAACTATTGAATTAATAAATAAGACTAGAAGCTGGTATTTTGAAAAAACAGATAAAATAGACAAAGTACTGGTCAATGCAATAAGAAAAAGGAAAGAAGAAAACCAAATTGACAGTATTAAAGATGAAAAGGGAGACCTCACCTCTAATGAAGAGGAAATTAAGGCAATAATTAAGAACTATTTCACCCAATTATATGGCAACAAATATAACAATTTAGGAGATATGGATGAATATTTACAAAAATATAAATTGCCTAGATTAACAGCAGAAGAAATAGAATACCTAAATAATCCCATATCAGAAAAAGAAATTGAACAAGCCATCAAAGAACTCCCTAAGAAAAAATCGCCAGGGCCTGATGGATTCACAAGTGAATTCTATCAGACATTCAAAGAGCAACTAATCCCAATACTATACAAATTATTTGAAGAAATAATTCTTCAAAGAAGGAGTCCTACCAAATTCCTTTTATGACACAAATATGGTACTGATCCCAAAGCCAGGTAGACCAAAAACAGAGAAAGAAAACTATAGACCAATCTCCCTAATGAACATAGATGCAAAAATCTTAAATAGACTGTTAGCAAAGAGACTCCAGCAAGTAATTAAGAAGATCATCCACCATGATCAGGTGGGATTTATACCAGGAATGCAAGGATGGTTCAACATTAGGAAAACCATCCACATAATTGACCATATCAATAACCTAACAAACAAAAATCACATGATTATCTCAATAGATGCTGCAAAAGCCTTTGACAAAATACAGCATCCATTCCTATTGAAAACATTAAAAAGTATAGGAATAGAAGGACCCTTCCTAAAAATAATAAACAGTATATACCTAAAACCATCAACAAGCATTATATGCAATGGGGATGAATGGAAGCCTTTCCAATAAGATCAGGAGTGAAACAAGGATGCCCATTATCACCTCTATTATTCAACATAGTACTAGAAACACTAGCAGTAGCAATTAGAGAAGAAAAAGAAATTCAAGGTATCAAAATAGGCAATGAGGAGACTAAGCTATCACTCTTTGCAGATGATATGATGGTATACTTAAAAAATCCTAGAGAATCAACTAAGAAGCTGGTAGAAATCATCAACAACTTTAGCAAAGTTGCAGGATACAAAATAAATGCACATAAATCATCAGCATTTCTATACATTTCCAACACATTAGAGCAGCAAGAGGTATAAAGAGAAACACCATTTAAAATCACCCTAGACAATATAAAATACTTGGAAATCTATCTACCAAAACAAAGACAGCAATTATACGAAAACAACTACAAAACACTTTCCAAACAAATAAAACTGGATCTCAACAATTGGAAAGCCATTAATTGTTCATGGTTAGGATGAGCTAACATAATAAAAAGGACCATTGTACCCAAATTAATTTACCTATTTAGCGCCATACCTATCAAATTACCAAAAACTTCTTTACTGAATTAGGAAAAACTATATCAAATTTCATTTGGAATAAGAAAAGATCAAGAATATCAAAGGAAATAATGAAAAAAAATGTGAAGGAAGGGGGCCTAGCAGTATCAGATATTAAACTATACTATAAAACAGCAGTCATCAAAACAATATGGTACTGGCTAAGAGACAGAAGGATTGATCAGTGGAATAGACTTGGGGTAAATGACATCAGCAAGACAGTGTATGATAAACCCAAAGAGCCCAACTTTTGGGACATGAATCTACTATTTGACAAAAACTTCTGGGAAATTTGGAAAGCAATATGGGAGAGATTAGGTTTAGATCAACACCTCACACCCTACACCAAGATAAATTCAGAATGGGTGAATGACTTCAATATAAAGTGGGAAACTATAAATAAGTTAAGTGAACACAGAATAGTATACTTGTCAGATCTTTGGGAAAGGAAAGATTTTAAAAACAAGCAAGAGTTAGAGAAAATTACATAATGTAAATTAAATGGTTTTGATTATATTAAACTAAAAAGCTTTAGTACAAACAAAAACAATGTAGTCAAAATCAGAAGGGAAACAACAAATTGGGAAAAAATCTTTTATAACAAAAAATTCTGACAGGGGTCTAATTACTCAAATATACAAGGAGTTAAAGCAATTGTATAAAAAATCAAGCCATTCCCCAATTGATAAATGGGCAAGAGATATGAATAGACAATTTTCAGGTAAAGAAATCAAAAGTATCAATAAGCACATGAGAAAGTGTTCTAAATCTCTAATAATTAGAGAAATGCAAATCAAAACAACTCTGAGGTATCACCTCACACCTAGCAGATTGGCTATAATGAAAGAAGGGGAGAGTAATGAATGTTGGAGGGGATGTGGCAAAATTGGGACATTAATGCATTCCTGGTGGAGTTGTGAAATGATCCAACCATTCTGGGTGGCAATTTGGAACTATGCCCAAAGGGCTATAAAAGACTGCCTGCCCTTTGATCCAGCCATACCATTGCTGGGTTTGTACCCCA
The DNA here is from genome assembly GCF_016433145.1 of Gracilinanus agilis. Lineage (NCBI taxonomy): Eukaryota > Metazoa > Chordata > Mammalia > Didelphimorphia > Didelphidae > Gracilinanus > Gracilinanus agilis. The sequence goes on along the minus strand of NW_025366124.1, from coordinate 6,374 downwards.
AAGATATCATAGATAAACAGACCTGTATGAAAATATTTATAGCTGCGCTTTTTGTGGTGGCAACAAACTGGAAAATGAGGGGATGTCCTTCAATTGGGGAATGGCTGAACAAATTGTGGTATATGCTGGTGATGGAATACTATTGTGCTAAAAGGAATAATAAACTGGAGGAATTCCATGCAAATTGGAGAGACCTCCAGGAAGTGATGCAGAGAGAAAGGAGCAGAGCCAGAAGAACATTGTACACAGAGACTGATATACTATGGTAAAATCGAATGTAATGGGCTCCTGTACCAGCAGCACTGCAATGACACAAGACAGCTCTGAGGGATTTATGGTAAAGATGCTACCCACATTCAGAGGAAGGACTGCAGGAGAGGAAACATATAAGATAAACAATTTCTTGAATGCATGGGCTGAGGTGGACATGAATGGGAAATAGACCCTGAACAAGGACACATGTTACAACCAGTGGAAATGTGCGTTGGCCATGGGTGGGGGGAGAGCGGAGGTTGAAGGGGAAAGTAGGGGCATAAAGTATGTAAACAGGTTAAAAACGAATATTAATAAATGTCTAATAATAAAAAAAGAAGTAGATAAATCCAACCAAAAAATAAACAAAGAAGAAGGCAAAAATCTTAAACAAAATGCTAGCAAGAAGATTACATTTCATTCCAAGAATCATACAACACAGTTGGCTGGGTTTTATAGCAGGAATGCAGGGACAGTTTGGTCTAAAAAAAAAACATCAGAATAATTGACCATATCCATAACAAAACAGAAACCACATGATTATTTTGATAGATGCAGAAAAAGCATTTGACAAAAGATGACACCCATTCCTAATAAAAACATTAAAAAACATTGGAATAAATGGAACCTTACTCAAAAGTAAAGAATAGCATCTATCTAAAACTATTAGCAAGCATTATGTGTAATGGAGATCAACTAAAACCCTTCCCAATAAGATCAGGGATAAAGTAAGGATACATTTTATCACCACTATTATTTAATATTGTACTAGAAATATTTGCTAAGGTAATAAAAGCAGAAAAAGAAATTGAAGAAATTTGAATAGGCAATGAGAAAACAAAGTTATCACTCTTTGCAGATGATATAATAATATACGTAACGCATCCCTGATAATCAATCAAAAAACTAAAAGAAATAATTAACAACTTCCACAACATCAGAGGATACACAATAAACCCAGAGCATTCCTTAGCATTTCTATTTGTCACCCACAAAATACAACAGTAAAACTTAGAAAAAGAAATTCCATTCAAAATAACTTCATAGTTATAGATAAGTAAAATACTTGGAGATATACCTACCAAAATCAAACCCAACAACTATATGAACATAACTACAAAACACTCTTAACACAAAGAAAGTCAGACCTAAATACTTGGAAAAACTCTAATTGCCAATATAGTGAAAATGATGATCCTACCTCAATTAATTTACTTAATCAGTACCATACTAATCAATTATTTGATTATGAAAAATTATTTCACAGAACTAGAAAAATTAACAACAAAGTTCATCTAGAACAGTGATTCCCAAAGTGGGAGCCACCACTCCCTGGTTGATGCTGCAACGATCCAGGTGAGTGGTGATGGCCATAGGTGCATTTGGGGGCAGTGAATAACTGTAAGGGGGAGGTGATAGTATGTGACAGGGGGCGCTAAGTAATATTTTTTTCTGGAAAGGGGGAGGTAGGCCAAAAAAGTTTAGGAACCACTGATTAGAACAAAAGGTCAAAAATGTCCAGGGAATTAATGGGAAAAAATGTGAAGGAAAAGAGGCCACACCGTACTATAAAGTGGTAATCATCTAAACCATCTGGTACTGACTAATAGAGTGGTGGATCAATGGAACTGATTAGGTAATCAACATGTGGCAGTTAATGTCCACAGCAACTTAGTGTTCAATAAACCCAAAGATCCAAGTTTGGGGGAAAGTTTCTCTTGCTATTGTCACTATTTGACAAAATTTCAGGAAAAACTGGAAAGCAAAGACCAGATCATAGACTAGGATAAAGTCAAAATGGATATTTTATCTAGAAATGAAGGGTAACACCATAAACAAGTCAGGGGAACCCAGTTATGGATATGGGAAGAATTTATGCCCAAATAATGCATGGAGAGAACAAAATGAAATAGACAATTTTGATTATGTTAAATTTAAAATGTCTTCAACAAATAAAACCAATGCAACCAAGATTAGAAAGGAAACAATAAACTGAGGGAAAATCTTATAACGAATATCTCTGACAAAAGCCTAATCTCTCAAATATGTAGAAAACTAAGTCAAAATTACAAGAAGAAAAGCATTCCCCAACTGAAACATGGTGAAAAAGTATGAACAGGTAGTTCTCAGCAAAAGAAATTAAAATTATCCCTAGTCACATGAAAAAAATGCTCAAATACTTTTTATTAGCTATTGCTATTATTATTGCTATTGTAGTTGATATTTCTATTGTTATGGCTATTGCTTTTAGTATTGATATTGTTATTTCTATTGCTACTGTTTTGGTTGTTGATATTGCCTTTGCTATAGTTATTGCTATTGCTTTTACTATTGCTATGGTTATTGCTGTTTCTGTTGCCATTAATATTGATATTGCTGTTGCTATTACTATTGTTGCAGCTGTTATTTTTGTTATTGCTACTCTTATTGCTTAGAGTACCTGCTATTAATAGCTAATGATTTTGTTAGTGTTTATGCTTTTGCTATTCCCCTTGTTATTGCTACTGCTAATGTTATTTCTAATGCTACTTGTAGAGCTGCTGATGAGCAAATTGAACACTGAACAAAAGCATAAAAAAGTAAAATGGTACCTTAAGGGTTTTGATAAGTTGGAGTTGAATATATCAAATTAAGGGAACATGGGAAAGTTGACTTATTAGACTTATGGATAAGAGAAGGATTTATAACCAAACAAGACATAGAGAACATTACAAAAAATGAAATAGATAATTTTGACTACATTAAATTTAAAATATTTGGACAAATAAAATCAATGTAACCCCAAATTTAGAAGGCAGACAATACACTGTGAAAAAAACTTTATAACAAGTGTGTCTGACAAATGCCTCATTTCTCAAATATATAGAGAACTGAGTCAAATTTATAAGAATACAAAGCATAGCCCAATTTCCCAGTGGTCAAAGAATATGAACAGGCACTTCTAAGATGAAGAAATGGAAACTTTCCTTAGTCATATGAAAAGTTGTTACAAATCACTCTTAGAGAAATGCAAATTAAAGCAACTCTGAGGTACTACCTCATACCTATCAGTCTAATTAATATGACCACAGTGGAAAATGATAAATACTGGAGAGAATGGGAAAAACTGGGGCACTAATACATTGTTGGTGGAGCTGTAAATTGAAGCAATCATGCTGGAAAGGTATTTGGTGCCATACCCAAAGGGCCATAAAACTGTGTACCCCCTTTGATCCAGCAATAGTATTTCTACATCCCAGAGATCAAAGATAGGGGAAAAGGATCTACTGTACAAAAATATTTATAGTGGCTCTTTGTGGTGGCAAAGAACAGGAAACTGAAGGGATGTCCATTAATTGGGGAATGGCTGAATTATCTGTGGTATATGATAGTAATGGAATACTATTATGCTATAAAAAATAATGAACAAAGATGACCCCCAAAACAGTAGAAAGACTTAAATGAAGTGACTCAAAGTGAAGTGAGCAAAACTAGGAGAATGTTGTACACAGCAACAGCAATTAAGTAAGATGATCATCTCAGAAAGATTTAACTATTATCATCAATACAAGGATCTAAGACAGCCCCTAAATGGTTCATGAAGAAAAAGGCTATCCACTGCCATAGAAGGAACTGATGGGGTCTGGATGTAGATTGAACCATACCACTTTTCACTTTATTTCTTCCATGAATTTTTCTCTAGTGTTAAGTGGTATGTATCATCTTTCACAATATGATAAAGATGGAAATATGTGTTGTATGATAACACATGTACAACCTACATCATATTACTTGCTATTTTGAGAAGGAGGAAGGGTGAGAGAGATGGAGAGAACAAAGATTGTAAAATGTCAGAAAACAATTACTTAAAATTCTATCAACACATAATTCAGAAAAAAGGAAAATAAAGAGATTCAATAAAATGCTAGGAAAACAAAAGTACTTAAATAGTAATTATAATTCTTTTCTAATAGGGTTGGGATTTGACTTACAAAAGGATGATTTTATGACTCTTCTTATAAGTAATACAAAATGTTTCAACTGTACAGCATAAGAAATTCCATCAACAGGAAAATTTATCAAGATGTTATGTATCCCAAAACTACTTAGGCTCAACAAACCATGCTAGTGCCATTGTTATGGTCTTAAAAGATCTAACTACATCATGATATATTAAATACTTTTGATAAAATGATTCGTTTATTAAAAAAATCAGATTACCTTATGCAATTGGTTAAATTCAATACAAGAAGTTTTCCCAAATTAGCAATCGACTGTAGACTGGTATCAGTAATCCTCTGACAATCTGTTATGCAAATATGACTGAGATATTCACTACATTTCTCCAAAAGTTTGAAAGTTGAATCAGTGATCCGATTATTCCCTGTTCAAATAAAGACCCAAAAAACATCACATTTACCACAAATAATGTCAAAAATAATGCTAAAATAGTTTTAAAATGTCACTAACCTTCAACTCGGACCTTGCTAAGTGAGCATTCAGTAAGGTATTTAAAAGCGGTGTCAGAGAGATGTGGTGAACCAATGAATATTACAGATGTCAGTTGTTTGCACTTGTCAACTAAAACCTTTTAAAAAAAGAGGGAAAAAAAGATGATTAAAGCAAACCCTAGAGTCTAGAACAAATATAGAACTTTCATGTATTTAGAGCAGGAAAGGACCTTAGAGAGTACCTCAAAATCTAATGTACATTTTAAAGATGAAGAACCTGCAGCCTATAGGAGTGGTGTGACTTAAAAAATGTCACATAGGTAGTAGCTAGGATTCAAACCCAAGTCCTCTGGCTCCAGCATTCTTTACAATGTGGATTGATTCTTATCTACTGAAAAAAGTATCTATTGCAGCCTTTAATAATCATTCCTCTATTATGTCATTTATATATGAAATCCCATAGTTAAAATGAGTTATTCAAGACAAATATTTGGCTGATGTCTTTTTTGAAAGAATGCTAGTAAACTGTTACAATATTTAAAATGTCTGACTCCTGAGATGCTAAAAGAGTGAAAACTCAACTTTTAACAGTTTGTTTTGCAAATACAAAATTAACAATTTCCTCTTTTTGGGTTAATCCACTCTAAATTGAGAAGTTCTTTGGCAACTAAAACAGGAAAATGCCTTCCCTTTCCCACCCCCTTTCTGGCATTATAAGTGAACAGAAAAAGGAAAATGGAGGATAAGTTTGCTATAAAACCCATTATTTCTCCTGCTGTCTTAAACCTACATTTCACAATAAATAAAAGCCACAGATAATTAAAATGAGTGTATTGGTTTAAAATGCAAAATATATGAATTTCCTTTACAAAACTTAAATAAATAGATGACTCTATTACTACTACATGGCAAAAATATAATGATTGAATTGGAGATGGTTCATCCCTAAAAATTAACAGCTTAAATTATTAAATCAAACTTGTCATTTTTCTGCTAATTCCAAAAAAATCACTGTCAGATATCTGTTGCTAAGACATCAGTTTTAAAGTTTGATGATTTCTAATGAGTTTTCTTGACTATTGATTTAAATCAAACCATCCTACTTCATTCACTAGTTATAATCTTAAATATTTTTAACACTTTTTTCTTAAATAACAACATAGATCAAATTTTCTATTTAAGTTTACTTATGTCAAAGGACAGAACATCAAAGACCATTTTTATGTTATTTTAACACACTTATAACTGAATGACTAAACAGAAAAAAACTAAGTTATGTCCTAAGAGAATAAAAAGTCCTGAGAAAGGGGAACATAGAAAAAAAATGGTCATATTCAGTGAATACTGTCACCTAATCTTGAAGACTGATATGTTCCAAACTACTTTTATATGCTAAAACTTTGTGTTTGGATTACACCATGAAACAAAAGTAGTTTGAAAGCAATGGAAAATTAGAAATTAGAGGGTGTGTGTGTGTGTGTGTGTGTGTGTGTGTGTGTGTGTGTGTGTGTGTGTGTGTGTGTGTAAACCAAGAGAGACACAGAGATAGAAACAGAGAGATAGGGAGAGGGGAAGACAGGGGAGGCAGGAAGGGGAAAGAAAGAGAAAGGGGATGGAGAAGGAGTGGGGGAGAGAGAGAGAGAGACAGACAGAGAGAGAGACAGAGACAGAGAGAGAGAGAGAGAGAGAGAG
>NW_025366123.1:0-1672 GCF_016433145.1 Gracilinanus agilis | reverse complement strand
TCCTTTCCCCCCCTGCATCTCTCTCTCCCTTGCATGTCTCCCTGCTACCTGTTTCTATCCCTAAATGTCCCCCTCTTCTCTGTACATCTTTTTCTCCCTCCCTGTTTACTCTTCCTATCTTGCCTCTCTGCTCCCCCCCACTTTGCCCTCTCTGTCCCTGTTTCCCTTCACAGCTGTCTGCAGTCACCCTCACACTACTTAAACACCTGTAGATGATGGGCACTGCCTGACTTGTGTGTGCCCTCCCAACAGTTATACCAGAAGAAACCTCCCAGGTCCTGTTCTTGCTGTTTCCTACAACTGGAGAACTGGAAACATACATATGGATGAGACAGAAGGAAGCCCCTTTCTTCTCCCCCTCCCTTCCCACCTCCCCCATCAGCTGTAAGTCCCAGGCACTCAGGCAGAAACAGGCAGTCAATCCTTTCCGGGGTCCTGAGCCGCTGTCCGTGGGCTGCTGGGCCATACAACTACAATGCGATGCAACAAATCGCCTGCTGCAGCCCAGGTGTGGAGGGATCCAGCCTGACAGCTTCCCAGGCAGAGCTCTTTGTTCTTCAGGCTCCAGGACCATGGATCAGGTGTTACCTGCTGTGAGATCCAAGGGTGTCCAGAGTCCCTGCACAGCGCTCCTTAAATTCGAGCTTTGTATCTCACCCCTTGCAATGTCATCTTGGTCCTCAGACATTCATGATCTCCCCAGGGTAGCAGGTAGGTGGATCCTGAAATACTTTAGCTTTGTTGCTGAAAAAGAGGGGAATGAAGGTGGCACTTAAACTGACTGGAGCCTAAAAACCCAGGTGTGTCTGTGGCTCCTTAGAGAAGCCACTTCCTCTTTAGGTCTGAGGTCTGCCTTCAATCAAGGGAAGAGACTGGGATGGAAACAACTATCCAGCCCTTCCTAGTCCTGATATCCACTGTTCTAAGTGCCTCCTCCCAGCTCTCACTTTCTGTAGTCCAAAGCTCATTTCATTAATGATATTCCACTTTCTGAAATCCTTTCTGGAACTAATAGTCTCTACTCTCTGTTGCAGTGTTCCTTCTAGATGTCACATCTAGCCCTTTGTGTCCTACTTTTGTCATCTAGACCACACAGATGGTAAGGAACTAATCTAGAATCCTCACATACAACATTTGATACCAAGACCACTGAGCAGAAGCTCTTCTACTTCTATTCATCTCCTCTATGACTCCCTCTGGCTAAGCTAAGACTCTGCTTGTTTGGGCCTCAAATGACTCCCTCACATCAGACTTCTATCTACCCTAGGCCTAGAGAATCCAAATATCTCATCTGAGCATCAGGTGCCCCTTCACCTGCCAGTTTGCTTTCTTCAACTCATTCTGGAAATTTGAGATAATAATAATAATAGTTCAGGGGCTTGTGATTTCATTTGTGTTCCTAGTCCTAGAGAAGAAGAATTCTCTTCTACACAGCTATGTAGTAGAGTGGATAAACTGCTGGGCTTGAGATCAGGAAGGGTCGAGTTCAAATGTTTCCTGACATTTACTGCATTTACTAACTGTGTCATCCTGGGTGAGTCACTCCACCTGTGTGAGTCGCAGTTGCCTCATTTATAAAATGGAGATAAAAATAGCAATTGCCTTCCACAATTATTGTAAGGGTATTCCTTCCTTCCTTCCTTCCTTCCTTCCTTCCTTCCTTCCTTCCTTC
>NW_025366122.1:0-4211 GCF_016433145.1 Gracilinanus agilis | reverse complement strand
GAGAGAGAGAGAGAGAGAGAGAGAGAGAGAGAGAGAGAGAGAGAGAAACTGATGCCTATAACTTGTCTTTGTCTCTGTTAACTTTAAAAAACGCAGAACTATTAAATAGTCCTAAAACCACTCTTTAATCAAGGGAAAGGGGGATGAGGGCTACTTGGCCACTTTTGCAGAGCTGTGCCTTATGCAGAATCCAAGAATTGACCACTGCTTGGCTCTGCTCCCTGATCCCCCTGGGAGTGACACCAGGCTAGATGATGACTCCAAGGAACAAAGGAAATCGGGGAACCTCTATACCATTTGGGAAGATCCAGGGGCTGGGAAAGATGATTGACATTATACTGACAGGATGCAATCAAGCTTGGGAAAGGAATCCTAGCTAGAGGCTGGGGTGTAAGGGAAGGGGCTGCTTACACAATGGATCCTAAAGGATGGTCCCTGCCCAGGTGTGTCTTCCTGGGAAGGGTCTCTGATACTAAGGGGAAGACTACCTAAGACAAAAGGGTATTTAGCATTTACCCTGGGGTCCATTATTCAGTCTGCCACTGCTAGTCTGAGATTCCCTTCAGGGGGATTCTCACAGGAATGGGGAAACACAAGCTTTGGGGGTCTCCAGCCTCCAAGCTATTCCTAAAACTTGGGGTTCATCAGATCTCACTAAGCCACAAGTTTGGGGTCTCTAGATTCCATGTCGACATCTCTAAGGGTCCAACAGAGTAGTCTAAGAAAGCAAAGTTTATGCCTACTAGGTGGTTCTCCAGAGGTGCCAGCTGCACATAGTAAGCCCTTTTTTCGTGCTTATCCAAAGTCACACATTCAGTTCGGAGCCAGGATTCCTGTCTCCCAGGCCAGCCTAGAGCCCAGAGAGCCAGACAGCACTTCTGAGGGAGAAACAAGCACAAGTCTGGGAATTCAGCGGTTCTCTGGGCTTTTTCCACCAAACCAGCCGCTGCTGCCTTATCCTTCCTAGGCTGTGGCCCTGGCAGTGATCCATAGCAGGAAAGGAAACTCCAGAAGGGAAAGCGTTACTCCCCGCTATTCCCAGGCCAGGGAAAGGGGAGCCACACCACTGACCAGAGCCTTGGGATAGAGGTGTCTGGGGGAAGGGGGAGGAGAAGCAGCCTTAGAACATGTACTCCTCCTGCGTAGACAAGGGAAGAGGAGGCGGCTGGGCCTGGGGCAACTTGGTTGGCAGGGGCAGGTCTGAGAACCGGATGTCCTCTTTGCCTGGTGAAAAAAAGGAAACAGACCAACTGGGGCTCCGGGGATCTGAGGGCCGACCTCCCAGAGGGCTGCAGGAGGTGTGGGGGCAGGGGATCAGCCAGAGTGGCTGCAGGGGAGGGGGTGGCGGCACTCTGTTATTCTCCCTCCAGTTCCCTTTGACAAAGCCAAGCTGGGCTTAAGGTTAGAGCTTTCTCCAGAGCTCTGAGTGAACCCATTTGTCTTCCATTGGGCAGGGACCTGAATCACTCGTAATCTGGCTGACCCTGGAAAGGATAAACAAGACCTCTCTCTTCTGAGGACCCCAAAGAGATAAAGGGGGGGCAGCTTCCTTCCTTCTGGAATGGAAGGATGGAGAGACAGGAGGCCTTTCTGGCCCAAAGAAGCAGGAATCTGTTGTCTCCTTCCCCCAGCTGTTTATTTAACAATTGCTTCCTTTTTGGGTGAAGGAGAGAGAAGAGTCTGAATCCAGGGCAGCTGCCTTCCTTCCGGGAAGCTTTGAACTGGCCAGAGATTTAGCAGAAAGAGCACTAGATTCGTCATTAGAGGATCTGAGTTCAAATCCCATCTCTGTGGGACTACCTGGGTGACCTTGGGCAAACCTTTAACATCTACTGTAAAATGTAAAATGAGAGGGTTAGACTAAACAGCTTCAAAGATCCCTTCCACTTCCAAATCCGAGATCCTATTTATAGGAGGCAAGAAGAAACATGTTGGGAGTCTGGACTCTGCCACTAGCTTCTTGCTTGACCTTGGGAGGGTCACTTTTCCTTTGTTAGGCCTCAGGCTTCCTCATCTATGAAATTAAGCAAACATTTATTAAGCTACAGCTATAGTCAAGCAATGGGTCAGACACTGAGGATACAAAAGTTTAAAGAGCCTGCCTTTGGGAAGGAGGCAACATTCAAACAGATAAATATGGCTGTAAAAAAAAAAAAAAAAAAGGATGAGATTTTTGTTCAGGAAGAAGCTAGAGATCCATATAAAATATCTATATGGAGAGAGAGGGAGAGAGGGAGGGAGGGAGAGAGGAAGGAGAGAGAGGACATAGGGAGGGAGGGAGAGAAAGAGAGAGAGAGAGGACAGAGAGAGGGAGAGGGAGGGAGGGAGAAAAAGGGAGAGAGAAAGAGGGAGAGGGGAGAGAGAGAGGACAGACAGAGGGAGGGAGGGGGAGAGAAAAAAGAGAGGGAGAGAGAAAGGACAGAGAGAGGGGGAAGGAGAGAGGGAGAGAGGACAGAGAGAGGGAGAGAAAGAGAGAAAGAGGACAGAGAGAGGGGGAGGGAGAGAGGAAGGAGAGAGAGGAAGAGAGGGAAGGAGGGAGAAAGAAAAAGAGAGGGAGAGAAGGAGAGAGGACAGAGAGAGGGAGAGGGGGGGAAAGGGAGGGAGGAGAGAGGGATGGAGAGAGGGAGAGAGAGCACAGAGAGAGAGAGCAATTTTGTTATATCTAATTGAGGTTTTCTTGGCAAGTCCTGGAGTGGTTTGCCATGTCCTTCTCCAGCCCATTTTACAGATGAGGAAACTGAGGCCAGCAGGATAAAGTGACTTCTCCAAAGTCATTCAGCTAGTGAGTATCTGAGGCTAGATTTGAACTCAGGAAAATAAGTCTTCTTGACTCAGACTTGGCACTCAATCCATTCTGTCTACCTTGCATATATGTGTGGGTGTCAGACCCCCCCATATCAGATCTAAAGGTTGTCTATACAACTTCCAGTGAGGGGACTGGACCTTCCAAGGATTCTTCCAGCTTAGAATCATTGAGCCTATTAAACCAGTTAAGAGAGGAGATAAAGCACAGGGCTTTAAGGCATGAAGACTTGAATTCAAAACTAGCTTCAGACACTTAGTAGCTGGGTGACCCTGGGCAAATCATTTTACCTCTCCCTCCCTCAGTTTCCTCATCTGTAAAATCAGAATAAAAGCACCTATTTCCCAGGGTTGTCAAATGAGATAAACCTTAAAATGCTGCATAAATGCTAGCTATCTCTTCTTTCTCTTCCACTTCCAAGTTTCCTCCGTCTCTCCTTCTCCTCCTCCTCCTTCTGCATCAGAAAACCTAACCACGAAGGGGCATTAAGAAAGGCTCAGTGTAGAAGGCGGCATCTGAGCGTGAAGATAAATGAGGCTAGACTTCTAGACCCGGGTCTTGGACAGGACCTCTGAGAACCTTTCTCCCATTCCCCTCCGACGTTCAGTGACCGGAAGTCCTTTTCATAGGGTCAGAGAGTTAACGCTGGGCCAGGACCCCTGAAACCATGATTTTACGAAGAACTGAGGCCCACCTAGTCGAGGCAACTTGCCCAGCGGCCCACTGGTCCAGAGCCCGGCCGACCTCGGGCTGAACTGGACAGCCAGGGCTCTTTTCCGAGCCCTCCTCGGGCTTGGTCCCTGGCCTGGGAATGAAAATCCTGAACCAGCCGAGCTTAGCTGGTTGGAGTTTCAGAAGCCGGGAGATCTCGAGGGAGCGGAGAAGCCCCTCTCCCGCCCTCATAGCCCTGGGCTAGCCTGCAGCTTCAGCAGGCGGATGCCGCGGGGGTGCTCGCGTGCCTCCCTCAGAAATCTGTGGGACCCGAGAAGCCCCCGGGGCCAGGCCTACCCCTCCCACCCCCTACATGTGCACTTTCGGGGTGGATGGTGGGCACCCAAGGATGCCCCTCACCCCCCCACCTCCCCTCCCGCTGGCCAGGCCCCTGGGGGCGCAGCTTCTCCCAGGCTCCTCCTAGGACCCTCAGCTAGCCCCGCCCCGCTCCGCTGCCCCCTCCCGCCCGGTCCAGGGCGGGGCTGCTCCCCGGTGCATTGGTCTGCCGCCGTGTCAGTTTCCCGGTGGGGCGGCCCCGCCGGCCGGGAGGGGGCGGGACCCCTGAGGGACCGGACCCTGGAGCCCGGCGGGGCGGGGCCGTGCCGGGACTGCGAGGAGAGGCGGCGGTGGCCAAAGTTTGGCTGGAGCGGGGGCAGCGTGTTCCCCGTCCCCCGGGGCGGCCTGCGGTAGCCGGAGC
>NW_025366121.1:0-5348 GCF_016433145.1 Gracilinanus agilis | reverse complement strand
GAGGAGGAGGAGGAGGAGGAAAAGGAGGAGAAGGAGAAGAAGGAGGAGAAGGAGGAGAAGAAGGAGAAGAAGGAGGAGAAGGCAAACTTTGTAAGAGCAGGGACCACTTAAAAATGTTCATATACAATAGTGTGTACATAATACACATGTTACCTTATGTACTTTAAATGTGTAGTAATCTTACACTTTGAAATTTGGTTAACTGAATTAAAGGCTTCTTGGAGCTGAAGAACTTTTATTGGACACTAGTATTTACATGGTCAGAGCTAGAGAGGTTTAGTCCTTTCTGGATTTAGGGAAATCAGAGGATATGGTCAGTGTGGAACCCATTTAGCTTGGAATATGAAGGAGAAGAGGGCAGAAAGAAACCTGTAGCTGCTAGAAACAAATTTGCCCCAGTTTCTTCCCCCTTTTCCTTTCTCTCCTTCCCAGGATGGACCTGCTCCCAACTTTGTGATCTCAAATAAATTCCTTCACTTCTCTAGCCCCTAGTTTCCTTATTGGCAAAATGAAGAGATTGGACTAGATCAGTGATTCCCAAAGTGGGCGCTGCCCCCTGGTGGGTGCTGCAGCAATCCAGGGAAGCGGTGATGGCCACAGGTGCATTTGTGGGCGGTGAATAGTTTAAGTCAATAAATAGTTTCATAATTTCAAAGTTCAATGTTTCTAATTTATCTTTCTTTACTGTATTTTATGAAAAAGGTAGAAACATTAATACATATATATTTCCTATTAATTGCTATTAAAATTTAAAAACAATTAATTTCCAGAGGCGCTAAGTAATATTTTTTCTGGAAAGAGGGCGGTAGGCCAAAAAAGTTTGGGAACCACTGGGCTAGATGATCTCTCAGGCAACCTTTCTGGCTTGGACATTCAGTGTTCTAGATTCTAAAGTCCCTTCCATCTCTGACATTTCATGTTCTTTGTTCTAAGTTCTCTTCCAGCTCTGACGTCTGATTTTATGACATTTTTCTCCTGCCCCTGGAGAGGAAACTCGAAGTTTAGGATCCTCTGCTGTCCCCATGAGCCCCAAAGCTCAGACTCTAGGAAAACCTTGGATAAAAAGCTGGCTTTACTCATTTACCTCGGGCTCATAATCCTGTCGTAGAGCCTTTCCTCTAGATAAGAGTTTGACTGAAGGGAAGGAGCCTGCGTGGGCTGGTTAAGGTTTGGATATCTTCGCAGGAAGTGTGCACAGAAGACCTTTGGGATTTAGGGCTTGCCCACTAGCATCTAACAGCTTACCTCCCTAGCCAGCGAAGTGACTGGGGAAAGCATGAAAGAGGGTTTTTACTCTCTGACCCACTGGACAGCAGAAATGGGGGGGAAGCCACCCCAGGATTAACTAGGGCAGAAAGCAGGAGGTCGGGCAGCGTCTGACAGGATTACCCGGAGGTCTCTAGGTTTTGTGAATTTGGTCATCCTCACTCTTCACCTTTAATTCCCCAGTGAAACTTCAGAGCTCAACTTTGTCCCGTCCCGAAGAAGAGCTGCGGGCAGTGCAGCAGTAGGGAAGCCCCTTTAAATTCCCTGGCCGCCTTGGTAAGACGCCAGGGGAGGGTCCCAGTGAAGACACAGCCTTGGACCTCCAGCTGCCAACGCTATGCCGGGTTTCCGGGCTTCGTGTCTTCAGTTGCACGGGCAGAGGCAGCGGCGGCAGGCCAGGTCCAGACTTCATAGAAGTGAGTCTGAGATACTCTTGCAGCCCGCAGGAATCTCCAGATTAGGGGCTCCTGCTCAAAAGGACACAGAAGCGGCGTTTGTAAGGGAGGCCACGGAGACCGAAAACATTGCGTAGATCCTGATGATGTCCAAGAAGGACCAGAAGGTCTGTAGGTCTCTGGGCCGCGAAGTCTCCAAATCTGCCACAACCAAAGACCGTGGCAGCTGGCTGCAGTTGGATAATTCGACCACGAGGAAGAAGCTGCACAAGAGGCAGCCCTTTGTCCTCATCCCGGGCGTGGACCCGGGAAAGGTGGCCCCGCCCCCTTCTAGGAGCGGAGATAGTTGGGAAGACGCCGGGTTGGAGGAAGAGGAAGATCCCTTCCTCCCCGGGGCCGGCAAGAACTTAACAGCGGTTGGGGCTGGCCTCCGGTGCAAGGACAAAAACTCGGCCAGGAGGAGCAAGACTCCGGGAAAGAAGAGCAAGGCCGAGGCTGAAGATGAGGCCCTGGACTCGGCCTTCGTAGAGCAGCTGCCCAGTGACGCGGAAGAGGAGCCCCTGGCTTCGGAGAAAGGAGTCTCCGGCGGCAAGCGGAAGGTCTTAGGCTGGAAATCGAAAGGCAAAGCGATCAAGCGGCTGGAGCTCGTCCTGGAGACTCTCGGGAACAGCGTTCCCAAAGACCCGGGTGCCGAGAAGGGCAGGGAGTCCCGAACTTTCCAGAAGGCCCACGAGGGTGGCGCATCCGGGGTGCCGCCCGACCCTTCCTCCCAGCATTCCTTGCCTACAGGCCTGACTCGGGAGCTATTGGGGGGCTTCCCGGAAGAGGAGATGCGAAGAGGTGACAACACTCACCCGCCAATCTGGCATCCCACGATGGAGAAGGCGCACAGGGGCGCCGGCTACGGGCCCGAGTTATTTTGGCGCCAGCTGCGCCGCCTGCGACCCCGGCCCAAGGAGCCCTACGCGGACTTCGCGGCCCAAGTCACTGGGCTGGTGGGCGCGTGGGTGGAGCAAGCAGGAGCGATGACGCGTGAGGAAGTGATAGAGCTGATCCGACTCGAGCACGTGGTGGATCAACTCCCCGTGCAGCTTTGCCAGCTCGTGCTGTCCCAGCAGCCCAAGACGGCCATGGAAGCGGCCATCCTGGCCGACCAGCTAGCCTTCCAACTGGGACGGCATCCCGCACTGGGGCCCAGGTTCGGGCCCGGGTTCTGGCCCTGGTTCTGCCAAATTCAGGGATCCCCCATTGGGAAAGGGTCCAAAAAAAACCCCCAGAAAGGCCATGCGTTTGGAAAGGAGTTCATGCCCAAGAAGGAATCCCAGACATCGGGAGGCGGTTGGGGATGGAAGCCCGCACCAGTCCGTACCTGCCACAAATGTGGCAAGGTTGGGCATACGAAAGCCAACTGCTCCAGTTGGAATTCCACAGAATCCTAACTGAAGGCCAAGGGGCACTAGGGTGAAAACAGTAAAGCAGGGGAGGTGACTGTGGAGAACCGGGGTGTGGAAGGGGGAAACCCAAATGGGGAGGGAAGAGACACTCATGACCGAAGTATATACAATATTTAATGCAACAAACAAAAAAAAATTTTTTTTACTATTGCATTTTGATTTTCAACAAATATATCGAGGGCCTGGAATGTGCACTATGCCAGGCTCTGGGGTTAGAAAAATTAAAAATAATTCAGCCTTGGTCCTCAGGAATCTTGCATTTCATTGGTGGGAAGTGGGAGCAAAGAAGAAAGGAATTTTGATGAAATATTCTAGGTGGGCTACTAGGTGGCAGTGTGGTGTCTGGAGTTAGGAAGCTCTCCAGATCTGTAATTCTATTGGAAGAGTCCATGGGGATAGAAGTAGGGAAGAGAAATTGAGACACTGAGTTATTGACTGAATTTCCTGATTCTGGGTGGTGAAATTTGGAAAGTTGTTTAAAAGTGGAGTGACTCCTGGCAAGAGTGTAGGACTCCCTATCTCAGACTCAGAGGGCATTCTCTCAGGGGAATCCTACCCTTAGCGCCAACATTCTGACTTTTCTGTCTGACCCTGCCAAGAGCAGGCACAAGCTTCTGGGGTTTGGCTGTCCCTGGGGTTAGGTGTCTTGCCTGGAGTGACACAGCTAAGAAATGCCTTGAGGCAAGTCACCTAACCCTAATTACCTAGTCCTTGACACTCTTCTGTCTTAGAATTGATACTCAGACAATAAAAGCTTTTAAATAAATTAATCAATTAATCCTATCCTCCCCAAACCCAGAGTGTTAATTTTATTTCCTGGGCCTGTAAAGCACTGCCAGGCACCTGTCTTGTTCTACATGCCAGGGACCCCTGGGACAAGATAGAATACTGCTGGTCATAGCTATTCTGCAAGGGTACTCATACCTGACTTCCCAAGGTTCTGGAGTCACTCCAGAGTGATTCCAGAACCTTGGGAAGTCTATGACCAGAAGTATTCTATCTTGTCCCAGGGGTCCCTGGCATATAGAACAGACAGGTGCCTGGCAGTGCTGTACAGGCCCAGGAAATAAAATTAACACTCTGGGTTATATCCTCATTATCTTTCTCGATAATTCTTAGAGTGAGACACAACAGACAAAAGGGATGAGGCAGCAAAATTTAAAAGGCAATAACTGAAATTGTTCAGAATGGAGTACACAGACTTGATACTTTAGAAGCCTTACTTCCATGAGGTACATAGACAGATTTTCTTTTTGTTGCTATGGCATTTTATTTTATTTTTTTTAAACATTTATTAATAATCATTTTTAACATGGTTACATGATTCATGCTCCCACTTTCCCCTTCACCCCCCGCACTCCCCCTACCCATGGCCGATGCACATTTCCACTGGTTTTGTCATGTGTCCTTGATCAAGACCTATTTCCAAATTGTTGGTGATTGCATTGGTGTGGTAGTTTCGAGTCCACATCCCCAATCATGTCCACCCCGACCCATGCGTTCAAGCAGTTGCTTTTCTTATATGGTTCCTCTCCTGCAGTCCTTCCTCTGAATGTGGGTAGCGTCTTTACCATAAATCCCTCAGAATTGTCCTGGGTCATTGCATTGCTGCTGGTACAGAAGCCCATTACATTCCATTTTACCACAGTATGTCAGTCTCTGTGTACAATGTTCTTCTGGCTCTGCTCCTTTCGCTCTGCATCAGTTCCTGGAGGTCTCTCCAGTTCGCCTGGAACTCCTCCAGTTTATTATTCCTTTTAGCACAATAGTATTCCATCACCCGCATATACCACAATTTGTTCAGCCATTCCCCAATTGAAGGACATACCCTCCTTCTCCAATTTGTTGCCACCACAAAAAGCACAGCTATAAATATTTTCGTACAAGTCTGTTTATCTATGATCTCTTTGGGGTACAAACCCAGCAATGGTATGGCTGGATCAAAGGACAGGCATTCTTTTATAGCCCTTTGAGCATGATTCCAAATTGCCAGCCAGAATGGCTGGATCAGTTCACAACTCCACCAGCAATGCATTAATGTCCCAATTTTGCCACATCCCCTCCAACATTCATTACTCTCCCCTTCTTTCATTTTAACCAATCTGCTAGGTGTGAGGTGATACCTCAGTGTTGTTTTGATTTGCATTTCTCTAATTATTAGAGATTTGGAACACTTTCTCATGTGCTTATTGATGCTTTTGATTTCTTTACCTGAAAATTGCCTATTCATGTC
>NW_025366120.1:0-6641 GCF_016433145.1 Gracilinanus agilis | reverse complement strand
GTCCCCCTCCCCAAGCCCCTCCACTCACTACCTGTGTGATTTGCAGCCAATCACTTGGATCGCTTCTGTTCCCGGGACTCAGTGGTCACGGACTGCCTGCGTGACCCCAAACAAGTCCCTTCCCTCGGTTCTGCTCCCTCCTCTTAGAGGGTCTCCGAGGCCCCTTCCAGCTGGAAAGCCTCTGCTGAAAAATCAGCCGAGCCCGAGCTCGGAGAACAGTTTACAGACGGGTTTCCACTCATTTTCTCCCCGGCGCCTCCCAATAGCCTTGCCGGGGAGATGCCGCAGGCATTATTAACCCCCTTTTATACTCCAAGGAAGCTGCTGCGCGCTCGGGGGTAAAAGCTGCCCCGCTCACCAGGCGAGGGAGGGGCAGAGGCACGATTGAAATTCGAGGCTCTCCGGATTTCAATCGACTGTCCGTGAGATTCCTAGCTCTGGAGCTGGCAGGGACCTCAGAGACCTGTTAGTTGCGGCCCCGGCCCCCGCCCCCGCCCCCATTTTACAGAGAAGGAAACTGAGGCACAAGACAACTAAAGGACCTTATCCAAGGTCACACAAGGAACAAGTAGCAGAGGGGGAATTTGAACCCAAGTTCTCAGCCTCCAGAGCCGGGGTTCCTCCTATTGTACCATTTCCACCTCCTTTCCACTTCACCACAATGATGCTCTCTTCCTATTTACAAATCCCCAACACTCTGGCTTACGGAACTGAAATAAGAGAACGTCTCAGACATACCGATGGTTGACAAAGCCCCCCACACTTCAAGGAGCCAGACCTTCTGGTATGGCCATTCCCTCCCCACCCTAGAAGGGTTCTTTCAAGAAACGCGGAGGCAGTGCGGTAGAAAGAACAAACGTTGCATTGGGACTCAGAGGACCTCCATTTGGGATCTCAGTTCTCCCCTTTGCTACCCCCGTGACCTTGGCCAAAGCATTTCCCCTGCCTGGCCCTCAGTTTCCCCCTCTGTAAAATGGGGGGGTGGGTAGACTAGATGGCCTCTGGGGGTCCCCGGCAGCTCTAGAGCTGGGCTCCCATGAATATAGAACAGCACATTAAGGAACTTAGATGTCCCCGGAGTGGGAACTCTCTCCCCCGAGACTGACGACAAGCCCAAGCCCAATTTCTGGTGTCAGAAGTTGTCGGAGGCGCCCAGCTAAAATACAGCCGCGCTCTCTGCCCCCGTCGCTGCAGGTGCTGCCTCTGCAGAAGCAGATTGCAGTCCCGGCAGCCCCCGGAGAGAGGCCGTGGCCGAAATCGTTGGCGCTTTGGGGCAAGCCAGGTGCCCGAGCTCTTCCAGCCCGCGGCTAGATCGGCGGGGAAATCTCCCCCGCCTCGGGCTAGGCGATTCCCCTTTGACCAGCCGATTTCAAGTCGCTCCCCTGCCCTGGCGTGCTCCGAGTCCAAACGGGCTCGAGCGGCGGCTGCGCCCCGCAGCCCGCCCCGGCGCCTTCCCGTTCGGCGCCCCCCGGCCCCCCGATCCCGCTGGCTCCTTACCTCTCTCCGCCTGTTGAAATTCGCGTCTCTTCCTTCCCAGCTCAGCTCGTTTCCCGGATGCCTCCGAGGCGTCTCCGATGCTCTCGGCTCGCTCGCTCGCGGCTCCAAGTGAGCTCTCTCCCGCCTGCAGTCTCCCTTCCTGCCTGCCTTCAACAAGCATTTAAGTTCGTGCCCTGGTCTATAGGCACCTGGTATTCCGAGACGACGACAATAAAGACAGCAACCACCACGACCAGGACCACGAAGACCACAATGACAACCACGACAACGACAGCAAACATTGTTTACCCTCCGAAAGCTGGCCGGGGGGAGGAGGGAGGATGCGAGGAAGTGCAGGATGGAGAGCGCAGGAGAGGAGACACAGGGAGAGAGATAGAGGGAGGGAGAGCCAGAGAGCCAGAGTGAGAGAAGCGGGAGAGGGAGGGGGGACGGAGGAGGGAGGGAGGGAGGGAGAGGGAGAGACACACACACACAGACACACAGACAGGGAGCGAGGGAGGGAGGGGCAGACAGACAGACAGACAGACAGACAGAGAGAGGGAGGGACAGACAGACAGAGAGAAGGAGGGACAGACAGACGGAGAGAGACAGACAGACAGGGAGACAGACAGAGAGGGACGGACAGACAGACGGAGAGAGAGACAGACAGGCAGACAGAAAGAAAGAGAGGGACGGGCAGACAGACAGAGAGACAGACAGACAGGGAGGGAGAGAGACAGACAGACAGAGATAGGCAGACAAAGAGAGACGGAGAGCCAGCCTTATGAACTAGGGACATCAGAAAGGGCTGCCTATAGGAGACTTACCAGACTCCTCCGAATGTTATTTTTCCTTAGCAGTGACCACAATGCATTTTGGCCCTGGATTCCTTCTCTGAGGCTGAAGGCACTCACTCTCCTCACTCTTGACCTTGCCTTTGTATTTTTTTCATGTAGGTGTCAGTGCGGTACAGTGGAATAATCCCAGACTCGGGGATCAGATTCTATAACCTAATCCCACTTTTAGCTTTTATTACCTGTGTCACCCTTAGGCAACTCATTTACCCTCTCTTGGCCTCAGTTTCTTTTTTCTGTAAAAATAAAGAGATTGGACTGGAGAGCCTCTGAGGTTCCTTCTGGCTCTAAAGCTATGATCTGGTGTGTGACCTATGTGTGACTTCCCCTCTCTGGGTCTCAGTTTCCCTATCTGTAAAATGAGAGGGTCGTACTCGCTGGCCTTTGCAGTTCCTTTTAGCTCTAAAACTCTGATCCTATGCTGTATCTTCCCCATTCAGGGACTCTCTGCTCCGGTCCTCAGGAGCCGGGGCTGCCATCTTTCCTATTTGTATGGGCAGCCCAGGGCCTGGGGGTGGGGTGGGTGGGGTGGGGGCGTTGTTTCTGTGCTATAGGTGCCTTATACAGATGCCTGTGTCCGATGGATTAGCTGACAACCTTTGGAGAGATGGCAAGCGTCTGGATTTGCCAGCAAGCTGGGGAAGGGCCTGGGCTCCCTGAGATGACTATCCCAGTTGCTGGACTAGCTAGCTGCCTTTTCTTTGATGTTCTTTGCCTTCCACAGTCCCTTGAGCTCCTCGGCTAATCGACAAACCTGTTTATTTTTTCTGTGTATGTTTTTGCAGTTTCTGCTTAGTGGCCCCACTATGCCAATAGGTTCCACTTCATGACTCATTTTATCAAGTAGCAGCAAAACATCTGGTCTGTTGGCCAGCAGAACATCTGCTCTGTTCCTATGGCTCAAGCCTCGGACAGCTTATAGCAGTTATTTTCCAAAATATTCTGAGATGGTGAGTCCCCTAGTAATTCCTTTGTCAACCCACATTTTGAGGGCTAATTGCTGTTATTAACCTCCATGATAATCATCCATAATAACAATAATTAAGCTATTATTTATAATAGCTCGCTTTTCAGGAGCATTTTAAAAGTTTACAAAGTATTTTTTCCCCTAACAACCCTTTGAGCTGGGCTCTCTGGAGCCTCGATGAGAGCAGGGATCACCTCTCATTTGACAGAGGCGGAAGCTGAGGCACAGAGGAGGGAAGTGACTTGCTCAAGGTCACACAGGTGATTAAAGGACAGAGCAGGGGTTCCAATCAAGGTCTTCTCACTGCACCCTGCACTACTCCCTCCCCTGTGCTCTTATGGAGTCTATTAGCTTTCACAGCAGTGAAAGGACTTGCCAGTGCCCTTTTCACTCCAAGCATGGGCTTGTGCAGAGAAAATGGCAAAGTGGAGGAGTGTTGAGGTGGGGGTCTATGGGGAGAGAACATTATATACACTGGCAGAAACAACTACCGTGCTAGTTTTGTTGAACTGCTTTTTTCTCTTTTTACTTCTCTGTTCCAAGGGAAGGCTCTTGGGGTAGGAGAGGGCAAAGGGATGAGTTTGAAAATGAAGAGTGTCTAAAAACAAGAACTACCAAGAAAAACCTGGGAAGCAAGACCTTGCCATTCCCAGCTGGGCTTTGGGCTGGCTCCAACGTTATGGTAAAGAGTATTCAGCAGTCAGCCCTGCCCCAGAATGGCCACAGGCTGAGGACTTAGGAAGCTGAGGAGGAAGTCATCTTCTTGAATAACTTACCCCAAAACTCAGTGGCAAGCAATGTAAGTCAACTTCTCTACTGCAAGATGGGGAGCCTAAGGTCAATCAGCCACTTTCCTGTAAAAGATCTGAGGGTCTTGGACGATAGGCTCAAGCTGAGTCAATGGGGTGATGTGGTAGCCAAAAAAAAAAAAAAAAAAAAAGGTAAACAGATCCTGAGCTTTACTAACTGAGGCAGAGCCTCAGGGAATAAGGATGTGATGGTCCTTTTGCATCCTGTCACGGCTGGGGCCCTGTGGTGGGTTCTGGGTGCCCCACTTTGGCCCGGATGACTTCTGACGTCGCACAGGAGATCAGTCTTCTTTTCTCTGCATTGCAGTGAATTGACTAGATGACCTCCAAGGTCCCTTCCATTTCCATATCTCTGATCTTAGGGGCCCAAGATGGAAAGGACCAACCCGGACTGGCCTGCCGGTATGGACAGAGCTCAGATCCCGAGTCGTCATTTCCACGCTGTTGTTTTCCCCCGTGGTATTTGAGATGCTCCACGCACACTGACTTCTTCATTTCCTACAATCGTACAATGTAGCAGCAATCCAGAGGGGAAGGCTGTAGCAGAGAGAGAGGGGGCTGCACTGAACAAGGGCCAGGCTGAAAAGCCAAGAAGAGGCTCTGCCGCTGTGGTGATAGCACAGGCAGGCAGCCCCTGAGTCACGGGAGAAGGGAGAGAGCAGAGAGCGAGGGCAAGCAGCACACTCTCTAGACAGCCATTTCCTCCTAGAGCGCCCACTGGGAGGGGATGCCTACCCTGTACCCCGGGGAGATCAGAGCCCCAAAGAAAGGCTCCAGGTACCCTGAGAGACCCGGAGCAGCCCTCCCCGAGGGACCACAGGCCCGGAACCTGGTGCATGCCACCGGCCGGGGTGAGGGGGCAGACCCACTGGGGTACATGAACAGAATGGAATATTAACGGGCCGGGAGAAGCAATTAATATGATGAATACAGAGAAGCAGGGCAAGGCTTATGGAAGGAGGTAAATCAATGAACAGAAACAGGAAGACGACATGTGCCACGACAGGGACCCAGCAAATGGAAAGGACAAATGGGATGATTGTGATAGATCCATCGAGCAACAAGCCATCGAGTGCCTGCTATGAGCTGAGGAAGCAAAGCCCAAAATGAAACCGCACCTGCCCTCGGCTGGCTCCCACCCTCTCATGGCCCAGGGCCTGCCCTCGGCTGGCTCCCACTCTCTCATGGCCCAGGGCCTGCCCTCGGCTGGCTCCCACCCTTTTGTGGCCCTGGGCCTGCCCTCGGCTGGCTCCCACCCTCTCGTGGCACACCTTGGTCCCTTCTTTGCAGAGGTGAGAGACGGGTGGGGGGGATGCAGAACATTCATCGGATGTGCTGGCTAGTTTTGTTGAACTGTGCCCCCCCTTTTCCTTTTCATTCTTTGTTACAAGGAATGACTCACTGTTTGGGGGAGAGGCAGGCATACATTCAGAAAGGAAGGTGATGTAAGGACAAAAATGATCCTCAAATTAAAAAGAGAGAGACTAGGCAGAATCAGAAGAACAATATCTACGTTGAGCACAATGATGTAAATAAAGGCTCAGATTGTGCGTAAGGCAAACCCCAAACCCAACCGGGGACCCCGAGAATAGAGCACGGAAAAGACCTCCTTGGGATGGCGACAAGAGCAGAACGTTGGGGCGGCGTGGTGGCCGCGGGGGCGGGGGGCTTGGGGGAGAGGGACAGAACATGAAACATGCAACGAGGGGAAAATAGTCAAAAGAAAAAAAAAAGAAAAAGAGCAGAACGTTAGGCGAGCCGTCAAACAGGGTCACTCCAGTGACCGTTGGGGGCTTTGTTATGAGTCTTTGCTCCAAGGGAAGGTTTAATTCTGGGGTAAGGAGGGGAGGGGCAGCGGCGACATCCAGAAATGACAGTGATGCTGGAGAACAAAAGGCACAAAGCCAGAGGCGGGAAGGCAGGAGGAAAGATGCTGCTGGCCATAGGTCAGGGGAGGAAGGTGACAAGGGAGGGACACGACCCGTATGCGGATGGAGACACACAGAGAAACAAGATCTGTGAGCGTCCAGCCAGAGCCCAGGGACCCCCTCGGTTCTCTCTCAGTTCCTGGTGTTTGTTTGTCGACACTGTGGCTACCTTCCGTGGCATCTAGCTTGGCTGCTAGAGAAAAGGAAGAGGGAGGAAGGAAACTGGCCGGGTACATACACCAAAGCACATTGCACAGATAGCAGCTGCATTACCGGAAGATGCGACACTGGAGAGTGAGGGGCAATAGCTTGGCCGCCTGTGAGCCTAGCTGGATGCAGGTGACCCTCCGGCCCCAGGGCTTGGGTTTTGGGGTGTGTCTGGCCCCCAAAGGGACGTGGGATCAGCCTGGCTCCCAAAGAGGGCTTAAGCTGAAAAGGCCAGGGTGGGGGCAGGGAGAGAGGGAGGAAACCCTGTCCTCGGTCCATCAAGCTAGTTACCATAGAGAGGAGCTGCAGTATGGGAAGAATAGCCATGGAGAAAGCCAGCAGTTTGCAGGAGACAAACCCAGCAGCTCAAAGGGCTCAAAATCCAGGAAGAGAACTAGAG
>NW_025366119.1:0-1901 GCF_016433145.1 Gracilinanus agilis | reverse complement strand
CAATTACTTTATTGTTGTTCTTTAGCCAAATTAGGTAAAGCAGATGGTTATTGGAACCAGAGATCCTTGCTAAATAATTTGATATCTTCATTATAAGTCCATTCTTTGAATATTCACCTTCGATATAAAGTTAATAGAGTAGAAGGTCTTTCAGAACAGGATGGTTTTAGTTATGCCTTTCTCTCCCCAGTACTAATCACAGTTTCTGCCTCAGAAAAGGCACTTAATAAGTCATTGTTCAATTGAGTTGAGTAGAATAGATATAGGCTGTGTTTTCAACTGAGTGACTCAGTACACTTATATCTGCTTGAATCCTTTATAGGAACATTTCACAATCATTGAACAACGATGGTCTGGTTACATTTCCCTGAATTTATACCTGATTTCAGTTGGGTAGAGTTCCAATGTGTAGAGGAGAAGACATGAAAAGACTCCTGATAAGCCTCCTTTTCCAAGTACAGCAAGTATCATCCTAAGAACAGTCATATCTGAGGACACACGATGGGAAAATCAGGGATTATTTAAGATAAGCTTTTCTACTGTACCTGGCTGCCTTCAGCCCTCTGACATATTATGAAAACAAAGATATGTTATGAACCCTGTGTTTTTCTCTTTTATCATTGTGATCAGGGAGGTAGGACATGAAAGCATTAAAGTCAATGGGAGAAAAGATTAGGTGGTAGAAAAGAGACTTTGGTGGAAAAATGAATTTTCCATTCCAAGCAAAGATTTAAAAGTGCAGGTGGTTCTGCACTCTCTGGTGTTCATTTGGAATCTCTTTCATTTGTGTTTAGGACATGGAGAGGTTCAAGCTATGACAAATTCCTCTAACTCATCTCAATTTGATTGGCATTTGTATGTTTAGTCTTGCTGTGGTAAGAAAGCAGTTTCCCATGCAGCTATCATAAATGAAAGCATTCTCTTCCTGGGCCTTCTTCCAAAGGGTTGCAGCCAGTGGCTCTGCTTGTGTGATGTACAAGATGGCTAGAGGCAAACATTCCTTAGACATCTTCCTCTTCTGCATACCAGAGCAGAGAGAAGAAAGGCTGGAGGGGGCCTATAACATGGAATAATACATGTCATTACTGAACCAAGTCATTCAAGTGAAGATTCACTCCTTTACTGAGATATTTGGTTTTGACAAGTGATTCCTTGCCAAATAGATCCTTCCTCTTTCCTAAATGGAGAGAAACCTTTCTTTTAACTAAAAATAGGCAAAGAGGCATGAAAGCAATTCAACAATGTAGCCATAGTATAAGAAATGTTGTATACCGATAGTACCTCAGCCTTGAAAAGAAGAGAA
Organism: Gracilinanus agilis; assembly: GCF_016433145.1. Classification (NCBI taxonomy): domain Eukaryota; kingdom Metazoa; phylum Chordata; class Mammalia; order Didelphimorphia; family Didelphidae; genus Gracilinanus; species Gracilinanus agilis. Next base: position 598 of record NW_025366119.1, on the reverse strand, counting down.
GAGCCATTCCTTCCTATTTCTTATAATGTTGTTTGATCATGATAGCTACACAGCCTTTATGTTTTTGTTGCTGTTGCAACTATTTCTTCTTATTTTGTTGTGCTCATTGTGTATATTGTTTGCTTATTCGACTTATTTCCCTCTGTATCAGCTCATATAGGTTTTCTCATGTCCTCTTCATATTCATGATTTCTTTCACCAAAACCATATTTTATTGCTCTTCTATGATACAATTTGCATAACCATCCTCCTATCAAGCCTGGCCCACATTCATACCTATGCTAGAGAATGGTTTCATCCTCCCTTATGTCATCTTTGCTGCCTTAGAGCCTAACACAATGGCATCACTTATTCATTGTAGATATCTTCTAAATACTGGAGTTCATTCACTGAAAAGTTTCTCACCTTGAGGTACAAAGATGTCAATGATGATCATGAATCCAGAGAAAACTTCAAGGAAAATTAAAGTGAAGCGTCGGCCCAGATAAGACATGCTAATGGATATTAGCAGCTTGACTGGGAGATCTATGAAAGCAAATAGCACTTGGACGAAATAAATGCTGATGCCATATTTCTGGAAGTCCAAAAGTATTCCATA
>NW_025366118.1:0-3295 GCF_016433145.1 Gracilinanus agilis | reverse complement strand
TGCAACTACCAACATTTTGGAAATAGGTCTTGATCAAGGACACATGATAAAACCAGTGGAAATGTGTGTTGGCCCTGGGTGGGAGGAATGCAATGGGTGAAGGGGAAAGTAGGAGCATGAATCATGTAACCATGTAAAAAATGAATATTAATAAATGTTTAAAATTAAAAAAATATGTATATAAAAGGACCAAACCAAAAAAAATACATTTCTCAGTCTTAAATTTTTTCATCCTCTAATTTCAAATGTTGTGTTTTGAAATAGATGATGATGTTATGTAAATAAACAAGAAATATTGAATTGAGTGAACACTTGACACTTCCTCTATGAACTGACAACAAAAATAAGCAAAGATGTCATATGCTAGAGAAGCTTAGTAGGGCAGAAGGACCATAAGGGCATTACTAATTCATGTTCCAGACTGTAGATGTGGTTGTTCACTGAGAAAGCTCATTTAATCCCACACTGGATATAAATTTACAACATGGTGAAATGAAATATCCTACTTGGCAATAGAAAACTGAAACTATCAGTATGGACAAATACCTAATATGAAGTACAAGCTCAAAAGGCAATATAAATGTCATTGAAAAGTTCCTAATCCTCCACACTCCCATACTTGCTATCATTTCAAGGAAATATTTCTATTGATCAAGGTAATGTTCCTTCTTTAATTTCTATGAAATGCCCTCAGATAATGTGTAAGAGAGAACAATTTTCATGAACTGCCCTTAGCACAATGAAGATTTACTATGCAATTTAGTTGACTTTCAAAAACACATTGTGAGGATCATTCAGTCCTTAAGGGAACACTTAAAAACCACTAAAATAGCCTTACTTTTTGTGAACCCTTCAACAAATCTATCATTTGTAGTTTACGAGTTGAGTGGGAAATGTTCTGTCACTACTTTTTTACTTAGGATTGATAGTTACTAACTTTTACCAAAGAAAATCTCTTTAAGCACTATAAAAATGAAATGACATGGGATGAACTCACTCATAAAACGGAAGCAAATAGCAGAGTGGATTAGAAACCAAAATCCTACCATATATTGTCTACAAGAAACACATATGAGGCGGGTGGACATACACAAGTTTAAGGTTCAGGGCTTGAGCAACATCTTTTGGGCGTCAAATGAGAAAAAGAAGGCAGGAGTTGCTATTGTGATTTCTGACAAAGCCAAAGTAAAAATAGATATGATTAAAAAAGACAGGGAAGGTCATTACATCCTGATTAAAGGCAGTATAAACAATGAGGAAATAACACTGCTCAATATGTATGCCAAAAGTGGTACAGCATCCAAATTCATAAAGGAGAAACTGGAAGAGCTCAAGAAGGAAATAGATAGTAAAACCATACTAGTGGGAGATCTAAATATTCCTCTTTCAGATGTAGATAAATCAAACCAAAAAATAAATAAGAAAGAGGTAAAAGAGGTGAATGAAGTCCTAGAAAAATTAAATTTAATTGATATGTGGAGAAAAATAAATAGGGACAAAAAAGAATACACCCTCTATTCAGCTGCACATGGTACATTCACAAAGATTGACAAGTAATATGGCATAGAAACATTACAAACAAATGTAAAAGAGCAGAAATAATAAATGTAACTTTGTCAGATCATAATGCAATAAAAATAATAATTAGTAAGGGTACCTGGACAGGCAAATCAAAAACTAATTGGAAATTAAATAATATGATTCTCCAAAACCAGCTAGTCAAAGAAGAAATCATAGAAGCAATCAACAATTTCATTGAAGAGAATGACGATGATGAGACATCCTACCAAACTCTGTGGGATGCAGCCAAGGCAGTACTCAGGAGGAAGTTTATATCCTTGAGTGCATATATTAACAAACTAGGGAGGGAAGAGATTAAGGAATTGAGCATGCAACTCAAAAAATTAGAAAGCAAGCAAATTAAAAATCCCCAGATGAAAACTAAATTAGAAATACAAAAATTCAAGGGAGAAATTAATAAAATTGAAAGTAAAAGAACTATTAAATTAATAAATTAGACTAGAAGCTGGTATTTTGAAAAAAAAAACAGATAAAATAGACAAAGTACTGGTCAATCTAATAAAAAAGGAAAGAAGAAAGACAGTATCAAAGATGAAAAGGGATATCTCACCTATAATGAAGGGGAAATTAAGGAAATCATTAAAATTATTTTGCCCAATTATATGGCAATAAATATAGCAATCTAAGAGATATGGATGAATATTTACAAAAATATAAATTGCCTAGATTGACAGCAGAAGAAATAGAATACCTAAATAATCCCATATCAGAAAAAGAAATTGAACAAGCAATCAAAGAACTCCCCAAGAAAAAATCACCAGGGCCTGAAGGATTCACAAGTGAATTCTATCAGACATTCAAAGAACAACTAATCCCAATACTACAAAATTATTTGATATAATAAGCAAAGAAGGAGTCCTACCAAATTCCTTTTATGACACAAATTTCATACTGATTCCAAAGCCAGGGAGATCAAAAACAGAGAAAGAAAACTACAGACCAATCTCCCTAATGAACATAGATGCAAAAATCCTAAATAGAATACTAGAAAAGAGACTCCAGCAAGTGATCAAGAAGATTATCCACCATGATCAGGTGAGATTTATACCAGGAATGCAAGGATGGTTCAACATGAGGAAAACCATCCACATAATTGACCATATCAATAGTCTAACAAACAAAAATCACATGATTATCTCAATAGATGCTAAAAAGCCTTTGACAAAATACAGCATCCATTCCTATTAAAAACACTGGAAAGCATAGGAATAGAAGGTCCTTTCCTAAAAACAATAAATAGTATATACCTAAATCTATCAACAAGCATCATATGCAATGGGGATAAATAAGAAGCCTTTCCAATAAGATCAGGAGTGAAACAAGGATGCCCATTATCTCCTTATTGAACATTGTACCAGAAACACTAGCAGTAGCAATTAAAGAAGAAAAAGAAATTGAGGGTATTAAAATAGGCAATGAGGAGACTAAACTATCACTCTTTGCTGATGATATGATGGTCTACTTAAAAAATCCTAGAGAATCAACAAAGAAGCTTGTAGAAATAATCAACAACTTTAGCAAAGTTGCAGGATACAAAATAAATGCACATAAATCATCAGCATTTCTATATATTTCCAACACATCACAGCAGCAAGAGGTAGAAAGACAAACACCATTTAAAATCACCCTAGATAATATAAAATACTTAGGAATCTATCTACCAAAAGAAAGACAGGAATTATATGAAAACAACTACAAAACACTTTCCAAATGA
>NW_025366117.1:0-6577 GCF_016433145.1 Gracilinanus agilis | reverse complement strand
GTTGGGTTTAAAGGGGCAATTCAAGCCGCTCAGAGGGACGGGGACACGTCATTATGCTTCCCTGTTATTTTTAAAGGAAACGGCTCTGATGATAGTGATGAAGAGGAGGAACCTTCATGGGAACCTCTCCCTTATAAAGTCTTAAAAGAAATTAAGACGGCCTGTACCTCTTATGGCCCTACTTCCCAGTTTACATTAGCCTTAGTGGAAACACTGGGGGGTAAATGGATGTCGCCCTATGATTGGATAATGACTGCCAAGTCCTCTCTGTCAGGGGGCGACTATCTATCCTGGAAAGCTGAGTATGATGAGATTGCCAAAAGACAAGCTGCTCAAAATAAGAAAAAAGGTAGTAGAGTTACTAAAGAAATGTTACTTGGAGAGGATGAATGGGTAATGCATGCTGACCAGATCAAGTTACCAAGAGAAGCTTTAATTCAGTGCACCTCCTGTGCCTTAGAGGCATGGAAAAGGATCCCTGTATCTAAGGGACTAACTACTGCATTAACAGACATTAAACAAGGTGCTGAGGAAAGATATGCAGATTTTCTGGACAGACTAATTCAATAAGTCAGAAGAATCATTACACATGATGAGGCTGCAGATATTTTGATTAAAAAATTAGCTTTTCAAAATGCTAATGGAGCATGTCAAACAATGCTTCACAATGTTAAAAAATCTGGGACCCTTAGTGATTATGTAAAAGCTTGTGAGGATTTTACTCCTGCTTATATGCAAGGTATTGCAATTGCAGCAGCCTTGAAGGGTCAAACCTATGCTGAAATGATTAAAGGGAATAAAGCAGGACAAAACAATTGTTATAACTGTGGAGAGAAAGGGCACTTTTCTCAGCAATGCCCCCGAGGTAACTTAAAAACTTTACAAATCAATTCAGCTAACAGTGCAAAAACTTGGCAGAATTATCCTCCTAATAATGCTGGAGCAAGGCCTGCTACTCAGGCAGGTAATCTACCTAAGACTTTATGCCCTCGATGCCTTAAAGGAATGCATTGGAAAAGAGATTGTTATTCAAAAAGGCACAGGGATGGCTACCGCCTAATTGATCAAAAGCATCCGGGAAACGGGATAAGGGGCCAACCCCAGGCCCCGAAAACAACAGGGGCAAGTCTGTTTTTCAATCAGACAAATCCCTTCCAGCCCCCTCAGGAACCGTCAGCTCTTTATACAGAGCCACTCCAGGCAGCGCAGGGCTCGACCTTTGCGTAGAGACTGGCGTAATATTAACCCCTGATTCTCCCATTCTAGCTGTCTCTACTGGGGTGAAGGGTCCCTTGCCGGAGGGAACAATGGGACTTATTATAGGGAGAAGCTCTTCAGCAATGTCAGGTATATTAGTAATCCCAGGGGTAATTGATTCAGACTATACTGGGGTAATTCAAGTTATGATAAAACCTTCAACTAAAACTGTTACTTTGACAAAAGGTCAAAGAATTGCTCAGTTACTTCTTCTGCCTTATGTACAAACATTTAACCCAGTCCTCCAACCGCTCAGGGGACAGGCAGGATTTGGATCCTCAAACTGGGCCTTTTGGGTCCAAGAAATAAAAAATTCGCGACCCATGAAAATTATAAAAGTCAATGGCAAGGATATTAATGGATTAATTGACACTGGAGCGGATGTTAGCTGTATAGCAGGGAGAGACTGGCCTCAGGCTTGGCCCACTAAAATCACCCCCTCTAATCTTACGGGCCTCGGTCAGGCTACAAATGTTGCACAAAGCTCCATGATTTTGACTTGGTCCTGTGAAAACTTATCAGGACAATTCTGTCCATATGTGATTCCTTCCCTCCCTTTAACCTTATGGGGACGGGATGTCCTATCACAAATGAAAATCTCCTTGGTTACACAAGACATGGAACCTCAAACTTTGCAAACCTTGCCTGAGAAAAAGCATCAGGATTTTTTCTAGGGGCCACTGTAGAAGTCACCGCTGACCCAATTCGTTGGAAATCAGCCAAACCAATCTGGGTCGAACAGTGGCCCATTTCTCAAATCAAACTGGAAGCCTTAGAACAGTTAGTTCAGGAACAACTTCAACTTGGACACATAGAGCCATCTAATAGCCCATGGAATTCGCCTGTATTTGTTATTAAGAAAAAATCAGGCAAATGGAGACTTATACAGGATCTGAGGAAAGTTAATGATACTATGGAAAATATGGGTTGCCTTCAACCGGGACTTCCCTCCCCGGTAGCAATTCCAAAAAATTTTGAGATCATTGTAATTGATTTAAAGGACTGCTTTTTTACTATTCCCCTAGCGCCTCAGGATAGAGTCAGATTTGCATTCAGTGTCCCCTCAATCAACTTTAAAAAACCTCACTCTCGATTTCAGTGGGTTTGTCTTCCACAAGGCTCAAAGGCTAGTCCATACTTATGTCAAAAATTTGTAGATGCTGCCTTGAACCCCATAAGAGTGCAATTTCCAGATGCTTATATTCTCCATTATATGGATGACATCCTATTGTCCCACATTAACCGAGGTACATTACATGACATCATGACTAGCACTGTACAAGCTTTATCCAAATATGGCTTACAAATTGCACCTGAAAAAATTCAAACCGAACTCCCTATTCAGTACTTGGGACGTTCCATTGGCAGATCAAACTTTATATCACACCAGAATCTGCAGCTACGAGTAAATCACCTCAAAACTCTAAATGATTTTCAAAAGCTGCTTGGGGACATTAATTGGGTCCGTCCCTTCTTAAGAATTACAACAGCAGATCTGAAACCTTTGTTTGACATCTTAAAAGGTAATTCTTCACCCACTTCTCCCCGCAAACTGACAGAAGAAGGGGCCAAAGCCCTTGACTTAGTGCAACAAGCTATTAACAATCAGCAACTTTCCCGAATTGACTATACTTTACCTTGGTCATTAATAATCCTGCCCACAGAGCAATATCCTACGGGATGCCTTTGGCAAAATGCTCCTCTTCAATGGGTTTATTTACACAGTTCTACTCGAAAAGTCATTCCTTCATATACCATGTTAGTTACAGAACTAATTTTGAAAGGTAGAAGGAGAAGCAGGGAACTGTTTGGACAAGATCCATCAACTATAATCACCCCCTTTAACTCTTCTCAAGTTGAGAATTTGTTTATCTATTCCACAGACTGGCAGATTGCCCTCGTAAACTTCACAGGACAACTTCTCTTTCACATCCCCTCCAACCCCCTCTTACAATTCGTAAAGAGACAAATGATTATTTTTCCTTCCAGATCTTCTCCAGATCCCCTTCCTCCCCCTGCAGCTTTAGTTTTTACAGATGGGTCATCAAATGGCAAGGCTGCAATGGTCATACATAATGAATCCTACGTACAGCAGACCTCAGAGAAATCAGCACAACGCACAGAGATAATGGCAGTAATATTTGTTTTTCAAAAGCTAACTAATGTACCTTTTAATTTGTATTCAGATTCTCAGTATGTGGTTAAACTCTTTCCCAATATAGAGACTGCAACGCTACCTGCCTCTAACAGTTCTATCTTCCCCCTTTTGCAGAAATTACAAAATCTGATTCAAGCTCGCACTTCTTCCTTTTATATAGGATACGTCAGAGCTCATTCCTCCTTACCAGGGCCTATCCATGGAGGAAATCAACTGGCTGATTCTCTAACTAGAACTATTTTTACAGCTTTAGAAGACGCTCAGGCAAGCCATGCCATACACCACCAAAATACTACTTCTCTTAGACATCAGTTCCACATTACAAGGGAAGCAGCTAGAACCATTGTACGGAATTGCTCCCATTGCCCTATACATTTTCCCTCCCCTAGCTATGCCGTCAACCCCAGGGGATTGAAGCCAAACCACCTCTGGCAAATGGATGTAACTCACATTCCTTCTTTTGGTCGATTATCTTTTGTTCATGTTACTATAGATACATATTCTCACGTTATTATAGCCTCAGCGCGCACTGGAGAAGCCTTCAAAGATGTCTCACAACATTTATTTACCTGTTTCTCTTACCTAGGAATGCCAAAAGCAATAAAAACTGATAACGGACCAGTATACATGTCAAAAGCCTTTAAAAAGTTTTGTGCTACCTTTAACATTTCACATTCTACAGGAATTCCTTACAATCCACAAGGACAAGCCATAATTGAACGAGCTCATCACACTTTAAAAATCCAAGTTAAAAAACTACAAGATGGAGATTTTCCACATGCATCTCCCCACCAGATCCTGACTCATGCTATGTTTGTGATTAACTACCTGAATCTTAATAATAATGATCTTTCTCCCATGGACAGGCAATTTAACCCTAATAATTCTTTTCCCAAGCCACTTGTTAAATGGAAGGACGTTCTATCAGGAATATGGAAGGGTCCTGACCCCCTACTCACCTCAGGACGAGGCTTTGCTTGTGTTTTTCCACAGGATTCCGACTCCCCAATTTGGATTCCGGACAGACTGATTCGACCACATGTCTCGCAGAAAACGACCCTACCCCAGTCGTCGACCTCCCCCCACCAAGAGGATGATTGACAACTTAGTAGAGCCTGTGGACAACCTTTCTCTCAGTGACTCCGCACCTCCTCCACCTCAATTGCATCAGAGTGCTACCTCGACTCACGCTGCAGAAACCCCTCTCACCTGGGGTCAACTGAGAGAGCTATCAGATCAAGCCTGCGGGATAGTCAGGAGCCAGAACCAAGAAATGAAACCAGAACTTATTTTCCTTGCATTTCTTGCTATCCTAGCATGTAAGGTCCCCCCAACAACAGCTACTGCTCATTGGACTTATTTTCCAGAACCGCCCATTCTTCATCCTGCCACCTGGGATAATGAGATTCAAATTTTCACTAATGATTCTAACTTCCTGGGTGGTCTCACAGATGAGAATATTTTACAAAAATCACTGTTGAATTTTAATTATTCAGGATTATCTCACCTTCCTCCCTTGTGCTTTACCATGGGCTATACTCCCACTAAAGGCTGTCTTTTTGTTAAAAAACGGGCATTCTTTGCTACTACCCCTATAAGCACAATGGGATATGAAAAGTCTTTATGGACAATACTTATGATATCCCCCACCTTTAGAAGTAATCCTTTTGGTTCTCACTCCATCAGTAAACAGCCCCCTAAAAACATTCCAGAATGCCAATCATTTGCTAACAAGCCTTGGCATCAAACTGATTTTCCCCATTGGAAAGATTGTGGATTCCTTAAAAAAGGTGTAAAATACCCCATTATTGGATCATATTTCATATACGATTGGTCTTCTCAAAATCTCTCAACTGAATTTGGACCTATCCAGGAACAAAATAACCTCGATCTTTTTTCTGGATGGCCTACCCCTCTTTTAACATATTTTGATCATTCCGAAAACCCCATTACTCAATTCTCTTTATGGAGACTCATTTCCTCCCTTCGCCCTGCTGTACTGTTTAACCCCACAAGGGAGATGGAATCAAGGGCGATTCATGCCTGTGTAAGGGCTCCCTATGCCCTGCTTTTAGTACCACCAACAGGTTCTTCTTCTGTACAATCTTCCTATGCAAATACCTTTAAAGTTTCCTGTTCAAGATGTATTTTGACAAATTGTCTTGATCCTTCCAATTTTGCTTACACTGTTTTTATCCTTAAACAACCCCCTTTTATAATGCTTCCTGTTAACATGTCTTCTCATTGGTATGATGATAATGGATTATATGTTTTGCAATTGATTTCTGATAGTTTAAGCCGCCAAAAACGCTTTGTAGCAAGTTTAATTCTGGGAATAACAGCTTTAATTGCTATAATCACTTCTGTTGCTACCTCCACAGCTGCCCTGGTCAGAGAAGTTCACACAGCCCAATATGTGGACACCCTCTCAAAAAATGTTTCCCTTGCTCTTCTGACCCAAGAGAACATAGATAAGGGACTAGAAGCAAGAATCAATGTTCTTGAAGAGGCTGTTTTACACATTGGCAACCAATTACAAAATATTAAAGTCAGGCTTAAAGCAAGGTGTCATGCAGAATTTAAGTGGATCTGTGTGACCCCCCTTATCTATAATCAAACAGATGTTCCTTGGGAAAATATACAACAGCATATTCTTGGTGTATGGAATCACTCAGAAGCTTCTATTGATCTAAAAACGTTACATGACCAAATTATGGAGATCAGTCATTCTTCTGTTTCTGATTCCATTCCCAACCTGGCTTCTTCATTTATTGAGAGTCTTTCATCTTACATCTCTCATAATAATCTGATATCTACCCTCAGTACTGCTGGATTTGCCCTTTTTTTATTCTTTATGGTTCTATTTTGCTTTCCATTTCTCATTAGATCACTCAGTTCTACAATAAGACAAATTCAAATTGAACTAAAATCTCTTCAATTTAAAACAAAAGAAAAAGATATTAAGAGCAATAGAGAGACACGTGGTCAATTACCATAATCTATAAATCTGAACAAAACCTTTTGTAGTTTCTAAAATCTCTATAGCTGATAGTTGTGACCACTCTCTAACAAAAAAAAAAAAAAAAAAAAAAAAAAAAAAAAAAAGGAGGAATTATGTTGAAAGCCGTTATATGTAAAAAGCTAATTGGAGAAATAGGGTCA
>NW_025366116.1:0-3820 GCF_016433145.1 Gracilinanus agilis | reverse complement strand
ATAGATAGATAGATAGATAGATAGATAGATAGATAGATAGATAGATAGACAGACAGACAGACATTCCACTTTGCATCTGCTACCTCGCTTAGTTTCAACTCCATGGATCAAAGTGCTGCTCCCAAGATAAGTTATCACTTCTAAACTCACCACCATGCATCTAACTCAAGCCTTGACTGGCATCACCTTCTTCAGTTTCCTCTCCCCCTGAACTAAAGGATTGGAGAGGTGGAGAGCAGAGTATCAAACTTCACCCAATGCTTTCCTTTATTAGTGACAGAAACTAAACTCAACTCACTTTATTTTGCATCTTCTATCCTGGAAGGTTTCAACTTCACAGAAGTTGCCCCCTGCCAGGTAAATCCTGGTATCCTACTTCTTTCTCCTCCCTGCATTCCTGCTTCCTTTTGTATTTTATCTCTGCCTTTAGATTGCTAGCTCCTTAAGGGCAGGGACTTTTTTCTCTTTCTTTCTTTTTTCTTCCTTTCTTTTTTCCTTCTTTCTCTTTCTCTCTGTCTCTCTGTCTGTCTCTGTCTCTCTGTCTGTCTCTGTCTCTCTCTCTCTTTCTCTCTCCCCCCTTACCTTATATCTTGGCATCAGTATTGCATGTTGGTTCCCAGGCAGAAGAGTGGTAAGGACTAGGCAATAGATTTGCCCAGGGTTACACAGCTAGGAAGTGTCTGAAGCCAGATTTGAATCCAGGACCTCCCATCTCTGGACCTGACTCTCAATCCACTGAGCCACCTAACTGGCCTCATCTGTTTCTCATTTCCAAAGGTAGCATCATTGCCAGATTAGTTAAACCCAAAGATGACTCTTTAAGACATCACTACTGGGCTTGCTACAAAACCTGACCTGGGCTCAATTTTGGGAATCCCAGACTTGAGGTAGATCTCCTTCCTGATCTTTCATAATTCATAAGGTCATAATGTCAACTCACTCAAAATAAAAGAAATGTAAACCAAGTCCCAAAGCCCACTGGTAAAGGGCTATATCACCATTGGTGGAGATTGACATCCCATACCTGTTTGAGGGGTGTGAAGGAGTTGGCAAGAGAGAGAAGAGAGATTCATTCCTTATTTGAGCTCAAAAGTCTCTTCTAGTTTCTTCAGACTCTTCAGGCTTTGCAATCATTTCAAGTGTTTCTGACTTCCAATTCCAAGAGAAAAGACTGAAGATGCCAACTCTACTTCACATTGCTATAGGAAAAGACTACAGGAAGAAGCCAACATGAAAAGAGGTGGTAGCCTCCACTGTGTCTGTCTTCTTAGCTTTCTATATTAGAGACTTTATAGATTGTCCCCTTGAGTAAGATCTAGAACTCTTTCATGGTTTAGCTAAGTTATCTTGCTCCTATAGTGGAAGAGTTCCTTTACCCTGTACTGCCCAATATATATTACTGTATGGATACTTTCTCCTATTTCTGTTTGTTTGTTTTACTATTTTACTTGGATTAATAGGTTCCTCTGCTACTTCCTTTTGTGGAACTGGTATTTGAATCAAATCTTGGACATAAAACCACCCATCCCCCTAATTATTAAACAGTGATCAGAAATTAGATTGAACCTGAAAACCAAATCCCCTAGACCAGTGTTGGCAAACATTTTTTAGATCCCATGCCCCTAAACTATGACTTCAAGCTGCCTGTGAGCCCCACTCCGTAGGTCTGCATTACCCCAGTCAGTGGAGGATGGACATGCTTGCATTGGGTGGCTGGACAGAGGGGAGGGGCATGCAAAAAATGTCCTTGGGTGCAGTGGAGAGGCAGAATAGAGCAGCCCCCTCCCTGCCACCTAGAAACTGTGTCAAGCCTTCACCAACCCACCCCTAGACTAATTATATTTAAAGAAATAGATAAATATAATTTTACCTAATACATAGTCTCTCAGAGGAGAGTAGATTGGACAAGCTTCTATGGCCAATCTCCTGTTTCTCCTCCTGGATGAAATTAAAGTCTCCACTGAAAAGAACCTGAAAGAAGAGGCTAGGGAGGTCTACTCTTCCTCCCTTCAAGCCACACGAAGACACCTTCTGCTATACGTGGAGGACTGCTACACTGTCCAAGGCAAGCAAATAAGCAAGGCCTATGATGCTACATCAGATGCCAGGCTCAGCTAGGGAGTGTCAAAGAACTCTCCACTTAGAGCATTGTCTTTCCTCTCTCACTCAAATACTGACAGTAGGAAAGTGACAACTGATAAAGAAAATAATTGGAGTTCAGATAAATACCTTTTGAATGCAATTCCAACTAATCTAAAATGCTTTTCTTCATCAGATGTTTAGCAGACTTGAACTACTCACAGAATGTCTATTCATAGTCTAACTTTCTCCAGATTTCTCCCATTATATGACATCACACCTCTCCTTGAAGCAGATTTCCTCTCTTTTACATGATGAATTGCATCAGTGGCATTCTGAGCATGCCCATAAGGAGTAGGTTCAAAGATTAATCCAGTTATAATTTGCATATTTTTTCATGGTTTTTCTTCACTAGATAAATGTGAGCTCTTTGAGGGCAGGGGATATTTTTTTCTGCCTTTCCTTCTATCCCTGGTACTTAACAATAGCTATAACATATTTAATATTTAATAAATGTTTGTTGACTGACTAAATGGCAACATTTTAGTGAAATTATCAGTCCTAGTCAAGGACATTTGGCTCATCCAGGAGAGTGGTGTGAGGATTATTTAGGTATTAGTTTATATATAGTTAATGTGGACCTAGCAGGAAGGGCTGGAGAATTCCACATGGAATGGGGAAGCAGGAAGTTGCTTGCACTCTCTGAGAAGGACTCCATGGTGGGAGTTACAAGCAGTAACTGATTCCCTGGGAGACCTCAGAGTTTGTGGAGTTGCACCCTGATTCCCTGGGATCCTGGAGTGTGGTGAAGGTTGGAAGCAGAGGACGGACATCTATCCTGCACAACAGCACTGAGTAGGGAGTGATCTGTGATCTTGTGGACAGCTTACAGGCTCCTCTCCCTACTGGGCTGCTTTGGACCATCAGTTCTGGAGGAGTTGGTTCCTGGCATCCTGAAAACATCTCTGGACTCTACTGTGAGGATTCCCACTCCAGTACTGTTATTCTCTGGGCCCTACCTGGCTTAGGTCTTAATTTAGTGTAGTCAAGTCCTTCCCCTGTCCCTATGGTTTGCCCTTAGCTTGTAAGTGTAGAATCCCAATTCCCATCCTTTATCTTGTAGTCCCTGATTAAAACTGTTATAAACCTTTGCCTTTTGCCTGCTGGTTCCATAGGCCCTTGCCTAAGTGGGCAGAGTGACTGTTAGAGCCTAACTGCCATTTCCAGCAACTATAACCTCCTAGTAGTTAAACTTGGTCTCCCTACCTTGTTGGGTCCCGTTCATCTGTCATTCTTGTCTCTCTCACCCCAGTGTCAACCCACAAATAGTAATAGTTAACGTCCCTGATAACCCTCCATTACAAGAGCCTATGTCTTTGGCATGATCTATTTATTGGCTTCCACATGCTTAGAAATAATATATTTTGTAGATGTATATGCAAACCCAAGGTCAAAGTTAAAGATTCTAGAAACTATTTAAGTATTCAAATACAACCTCCTAAAGAAAATCCTATTCTCTAGATCTATTGTGCCCAACCTGTAACTGAAATCTACTCATTTAGTGGTTCAAGGGAGCAACTTAATTGGCTTGCTCCCTTTGAAACCCCTTTTGTTGGGTAGTCACTTAGGACTTGATTCTTTTAACCTTTAACTACCCCTATTCCTTTTAAAATTCTCTCCCTCTTCTCTCTCTCTCTCTCTCTCTCTCTCTCTCTCTCTCTCTCTCTCTCTCTCTCTCTCT
>NW_025366115.1:0-7350 GCF_016433145.1 Gracilinanus agilis | reverse complement strand
GAGAGAGAGAGAGAGAGAGAGAGAGAGAGAGAAATCACCAGGTTGCCCTGGTTTAGTTGCCCTAACTAAAAAAAAAAAAAAAAGAAAAAAAAAAAGAAAACACTTCTGGCTCCAGATATCAAGATAGCATTCAGGAAGAGTCTCACAGTAAGAACTACTTACTGTTTGATTCCTCTCTCTTTATTATAAATTCAATGAGGTCACTCCTACTGGAGCTCTCTGATTGGACAGTCTAGGTCCTGAGTCCTGACTTCCAGATATGGAACCCAACACTTGGGGACTTCCAGAAGTCAGGACTCCCTTTAGTCACCTGACTTGCTGGTTGGTGTCCTGACTTAATACTAGTATATTAAAATTGTTTCCAAAAAATGCTGAATGGACTTGGCTAAATAATACAGAATGAGTCATTAAGTTAAATATGAACACATTATATATAATATATATAAAAATCTACCTAGGGTTTAATTATTCATTCTAATGAAGAAGATTAAAGGTATGATCAAAGAAAAGAGATAATTCCAAAATAATGTTTACTCTACTTGGAAAAGTATTATTTGCATCTGATTACTGAAGTCCCTAATAGTCTGAGAATTAATTTCAATAAATAGTAGATAATGTTTCTATGGCTCTGAGAGATCATAGATCTGTAGTTTTAGGGGACCTCAGTAGTCATTCATTTAGGCAAAAGAAAAGGAAAATGAATTACCCATCATCACAGAAGTAGTAAGCAGCAGAGGAAGTACTGAACCCAGACTCTCACTTAGAATTCAAGACTCTTTGCATCTTACCACTTTAAGATATAAAGAGCACATCCATAAATTATCACCTTTGATCCTCACCAAACTCAATAAGATTGTTGATGTATCTTGTCTTGTTTAAAAGTAAAACAAAACTCAGAAAGATAAATAATTTTCCCAAGGTCAAATAGCTAATAACTGTTGAGAGTTTGGAAATGAAGGTCCATTCTCCAATGAGTCCAAGTACCACACATTTTTAAAAAGACTATATATGTCCTCCAGGTAAATAAAGGATTATAGAATCATAGATTGGGGAGTTTGAAGCATTTTTATATTTTATAGTTCATGTATTCTAACTGCTTTATTTTTACATATGAGGAACCTGCCTTTCAAAGCCATTTTCCCAAAGCCACATTTATTCTAAATAGTAGCACTAGGATTTAGACCTAAGTTCTCTAAGAACAGATCTAGAGCCATATCCATACTCTACAAAACTGCCTCCCAAATATTAGCCCATCATAAAAAATCTAGTCCAAGAGAAGGTGAGAAACTGACTGGTTTCCTTTCCTTTCCTTGCAACTCACTCCTTTCTTGATTTCACTTTGCAACCCATTTAATGCTGGACATTCATTGTTTTCTTAGAAGGATTATTAGGTTTTCAGCTTTTAGAAGCTCCCTAAAACTTTGAAGACTACAATAATTCATGTGAAGAACGATAGAAGCAAAATCAAAAGATCTTCACATGCTGAAATGAAGGCATTCATTATGGGGAAACAAAAATTTAAAATCAGGTTTTACAAAAATCAATCACACAGGTATGAGAAGGATGAATTATCACCATGTTTGATAAAAAGTTGTTAGTGGTAAGCTCAAAGTGTCAGCCACCTGATATGACTTGTAAAATGTTTAATGAGATTTCCATTGTATTAAGAGAAGCATAGCCTCCAGAAGGAGGTAGGGGAGAGTTTCCATTTATTTATCACTCCTCAGATTATAGCTGGAATGTTGTGGGCACAAATGCCTTTTAAAAGCTTCATTGAGAAGCTACAGCAAGTCTTGAAGACTGAAACTAGGACAGTAAGAATTAAGTAAAAGAAATAGTGTTTGTTTTTTAATGTGAAGAAGAAATGACATAGAAGTTGCTAACTGTCTTCAAATACTTGGGTCATCATGGGATTGAATTTATCCTACAAAAACTAGAAGGCAAAACTAGGACCAAAAGGTAGGATAGCAAGATGGAGTGAGGTGGCTAAAGTCCTCCTGAGCTCAAATTTGCTGACACTAGATGTGTGACCCAGGGCAAGCCACCTAATCCTATTTGCTTCAATTCCTCATCTGGAAAATGAGCTGGACAAGAAAATGGCAGACCATTCCAGCACCTTTGCCAAGAGAGTCCCAAATAGGATCAGAAAGAGTTGGTCAGGACCAAAAGATTAAACAACCACAAAATTATTTTGGACAGCTAAGTGGTTCAGTGCTTAGACTGCTAGGTTTAGCATCAGAAAAGCTCCTTTACATGAGTTCAAATCTGGCCCCAGACTCCTACTGGCTATGTGACCTGGGCAAGTCACTCTATTTGCCTTAATTCTTCCTCTACTTGATTACCTTGAAACTATTTAAAGACAGCAATCCTCCACCTCCTTTCGACTAAAGCCACATTGGTGGACCTATGGCACGCGTGCCGGAAGGGGCTGCTCCCTTCTCCCTCTCCACATTTCCCCAGGACATTTCTCACATAACCCTCCCTCAGCCCAGAAGCCTAATAGGAGCACTCCCTCCCTCCCCTGTCTGAGGTAAGGCAGGGGGCTCACAGATGGTATTAGGGTACAGTTTCAGTGCATGATCTCCAATACTGGGCTAAATGTTCAAAACTCTTAAGACCTAAACTGGCCCTTCACTGCTTTTGCCCTGCTCTGAAAACTCCCTTGTTTATCAATGCTCTTTTCAAGGCTTTTTTTCTTAAACTTACTTCTCCGTGTACATTTTGCATTCCCCTGGCAGAATATAAACTCCCAGGGTATAAGGAAGACTTTTCATTTTTGTTTTTGTATTCCCCACACCTTGCATAGTACTCTGCACACAATAGGTATTCCATAAACTGTTGCTGAATTGAGTTGATTGGATTCAAACTGCAGTCCTCAGTCTCCAAAGCCAGAATCTTTCCATTACCCTGCCATGCTAGACCACTATTTGCTTTCTATTTGACATCCCCTGATTGCCTTGATGTCTGTGTTCCATTCCATATTTTTTGCACCAGATTCCAGGCAGAAAATAAATGGAATAGAAAGCTGTGGAATATCCTCTCCAGGAGGTCTCTAAAGTGATGCAGGACAGGAATTCCTTGATGGAAGGAATCTGAAACTAAAAGTGCTCATCTTACCTCAAAGAAGAAAATGAGCAACCTTCTAGGATGTTCCCATTTTACACTGCAGAAGCAAACTGTTCCCCTCCATTTAATTGGAGCCTAATTTCACTGTACTAGTAATACAAAATTCTTTCTCGAGGCTTCCCAAAGTGCTACATTTTTTCCAGTGGAACATAATGATTACAAGAATGTTATTAAATGCATCTCTAACAAAGCTGTGTTTTGTTATTTGCTTAAAATCCATTTCAACGCTGAACCATTTTACATCTGTGCAGAAAGATTTCTTTTTTAAGGCCCATTTACCCTCGGACTGATAGAGCAGCTCTGCAGTATTCTTGACTTAAAACAGCTCTGGAATATAAATGTAAGCCCGTCAGGGACAAGAGGAGTCTAGCATGATCAGGACTGAACCGTAGCTTCACTTTAGTAGCAACAGACACCTAAATTAATCTCCCCCTGCTAAGCAAAAACATAATCTCACCTCATCAAAGAAGGGTGAAGAGGTTGGGTTTGAAGCTGAGTTTGAAGTTAAACCTAAAATTCAGATTTAATCCAAGCACTGTAGTGGCAAAAGCAGAGCTGAATTGGGGGAATTAAAAGAGGACCCTTTGGGCGTGTGGTTGGAATGCTGGACAACCCCTTTGAAAAGACTCTCCAAAAAAGGTAAGAAAAATGAGAAAATGAATATAGGAGAAGTTCTGGGAGATTCAGAGCTCTCTGACCTCATATGTCTGGGTCCTCAGCACAAAACCTTTTCCTTGGTTGGCTACTTAATAAATTTGGTTGAAGCCATAGAATATGGAATAACTCCGAAGCTGAGCTATTGAGATGCTTCATGCATGAATGAGAAGGTTTACAGCTTTTTATCATTTGGGGGAAAGGAAGCACAAGGCTTTAAGTATTGTCAAAAATGGCATGCAGTTCTGTTTTGCCATCTGAGCAGTTTCTAGGTTTTATCATCATCCCTGAGTGAGTACACAGAATGCAACCCTATAAAGGGAAGTATCTGCTCCTGCTCAGACAGTAAGGCAGGAGGCATTCATGACTGATTGAGGAAGCTCCAAGATAGAAACTGTTATCTCTATTGTGTAATATGACTCACTTTTGGATCATTGGATTGAGGCCACGCTATCACCAAAATAGCAAAGAGTCTCAGGCATTGCTGAAAAAAAAAAAAAAAACTTACTGAGCCACTTCAGTCTTGTAAATGAAACCATTGGAGAGGAACAGCAAGAGAAGTACAATAAAAAGAACAGCAACCTTGGAACTGGATTCAAATCCCATCTCTGATACTTTATTCTAGTGGAAACTTCAGCAAATCAAGACTTCCCAAGACTTAATTTCTTCACTGGTAAATTGAGTGGCTTGTACCAGACACTCTCTGAGACTCCTTACATCCCCAAATTTCTGATTCTCTTATCCTAGTGGATGGGCTCTAACATCCTTTCCAACTATAACTCTATGACTCCCATTAGAAGAAGCAAAGATGAAATGACTGAGGAAACAAAGGTTTAATCTTCTGATCATATTGATTATACAATGTATAACAATTGAAGTCCAAGGTTCAAAATCTTCATTTACACACCAATAAATCAGGACCATCTGAATACAGGGAAAATAATCCATTAAAACAATAAATCAAATAAGTCCAGTTAATTAAAAGGAAACAATACACCACGAAACTTCAAAATGATGCAGATCATGAAAAAAGATAGAACTTTGATCATATCAGTTTTCAAACTCCTAATGAGACAATACTACTCATTTTTACTCGATACAAACTTCTTTAATTAGAGTCCCACCTCAGACACTTCCTAGCTTTGTGACTTAGAGAATCAGAGGTTACTTTCTGAATCACAGTTTCCTCATCTGTAAAATGAAATTTGAGGAACTCTATTAACTATGATCCTATAAATAAGAAATCATTTAGGATGAGAATGCAATTTATGTATTAAGAAGTAAATTATGGATTCCACAGCCTCACAATTCTCAGATATGTATCTCTCTCCAAAATACATTCAAGGGAAAAGGTCAGGACTACACAGATCTTTTTTTTTAATGTCTATAAGGAATATTCTTGCAAGAAAGGCCAGATTTCAAATTTACTAAAATTAATGATTCCAGCATTGCAGAGGTCATATCATGTTGTGAATGTATTGGCCCTACTTGAAATGAGGTGGATTTTTCCACCCTGTGGGAATGATTATTCCATTTGACATCAAAATGAAGTTAACAGACAAAATTTATGTGACGCAACCTGCTCCTCAATATTCAACAGGAAAGCCTAGCATTAATATTAGCTTGAATCATGTAAAGTGTTAAAACTAATTAATTTGAGTATCATAAATAAAAAATGTGTTAATAAAATGATATTTTTTCAGACTTTTTTATTACCATCAGGTTATCCAAATGACTTTTAAAAACTCTGGAACGCTCAACTGTTAGCTACCAGGAATCGCTGGGAACTGGAAAAGAGCCAGTGCTGTGCCAAGCAGTTTAATAATAAAGCAACTCTGGCCCTCTTACTTCCAAAGTTAGAGTAATGTTCCTTAGATGAGGTCTGTACATAGATATTATCCAGAAAAAGCAATTTCTAATAATAAGCCATTTGGCACAAGGAAGATGAGAAGAACATTGTGATTGTGGGGTGTTTTCAGTGAGAAACAAGCTTCAATAGGCCCTCCTGATTTCCACATGCAGATTTTTTTTTCTTTTTTATCTCATCATTTGTGTGCATCAGAAGGTATAATCCTGAAAACAGCCTTCTGTGGGCATGTTTCAGAGAAGAGCAAACCAGAATGAAAGGTATTCGGGGGCTCTGACTAGAACCATCATTTTCAAAACACCTGCTTGTCTCTTTGTTTTAATTATAAATGCTCTCAGTTATTCATTGGTCCAGGAATATAACAGGAAGAATTACAGAATCCTAAATTCAATACCGATTATGTTGATTCTAATAATTAGTGAATATTTATAGGAAGGCTCAAACCACATATTCAATTTTCAGTTTTCCCCCATTATAGTTATGTAAAGTGTCAATTAATATAGTCATAACATTTTTATAGCTACTTTCCCAAGTATAATCATCCTTAGACTATTTTGTTCATTTTTTTGTTTTTTTTTTAATTTCATTTAATATTTGAATTGCAAATAATTTGCCATCCTAACAAAATTCCTTTAAAAAAAATAGGAGGACCTGGGGGACTGAACTGGAAAACTGACAGGAAATACATGGATTATAACATACGAATTTCACTTCAGTTCAACAAGTCTATTTTAAATGTCTATGACCCTGTGACCCAGATTCGGGCAGCTAGGTGGTATAATGGACTGAATGTTGGGCTTGAAGTTAGGAAGACTCATCTTCCTGAGTTAGAATTTACCTCATTAATTTGCTAGCTGGGTAACCCTGGGCCAGTCAGTTAACCCTGTTAAATGAGCTGGAGAAGGAAATGACGAACTACTCTAGTATCTTTTCCAAGAAAACTTCAAATGAGATCACAAAGATTTGGACAGGACTGAATGCAATTAAACAACAACAAGAGTAAAAATGGAAAAAGAATGAAGAAAGGAAGGAAGAAAGGAAGGAAGGAAGAAAGGAAGGAAGGAAGAAAGGAAGGAAAGAAGGAAAGAAGAAATGAAGGAAGGAAGAAAAGAAGGAAATAGTAACTACCCTTAAAAAGCTTACAGTCGATTAAGAAATACAATAGATGTACATATATGTTATAAGAGGCGGGAAAAGGGAATGAGATGTGACCCAGGTCAAAATAACTCTATCTATGAGAAAACAGGATGAAAACATTTGCACAGAAAAAAGGTAAATAGTTGATAAAAAGAAAAAATTAATTAATTTTAATAACACATGAAGGAATTTTTTAATTTGGACAACTAAAGCTTCCTTATGGTATCTGCTTTGTAAAGTCTTACAGAAACTCCAAGTGATTTCCCTACTAATAAGATTTGCAAAATGTGAATTCTAAAAACAGCCATGCCTCCTAAATATTCTAAGAGCCATGGTAGATGTCTTAGTAAATATTCTTGATTTTCTACTAAGGAAAACCTGTGTCCAAGACTTGTCAAGATAATTTCCCCATTAAAAGTGTTTCCTTCTTTTTCCGGGTTAAGATGGCGGCAGAGTAAGAAGCAGCTCTTAACCTCTCCTGACCAAAACACACAAAACTCCTCAAGGGGACATAAAAACAAGTCCAGACAAATGGAGGAACCCCACAACAGGGCACAGCGTGGAAG
>NW_025366114.1:0-5301 GCF_016433145.1 Gracilinanus agilis | reverse complement strand
ATATATATATGCACTGATGATTTATGTGGATTTATTTTGTATCCTGCAACTTTGCTAAACTTAATATTTCCACTAACTTTTTAGCTGATTTTCTAGGATTCTCTAGATATACCATCATATCATCTGCAAAGAGTGATAGTTTAATTTCTTCATTGCCTACTTTAATCCTTTCAATTTCTTCTCCTTCTCTAATTGCTACTGCTAGCATTTCTTGAACAATATTAAATAATAGTGGTGATAATGAGCATCCTTGCTTCAGTCCTGACCTTATTGGGAAGGTTCCTAATTTATCCCCATTGCAGATGATACTTGTTGATGATTTAAAATAAACAGTACTTATTATTTTGAGGAATAGCCTTTCTATTTCTATACTTTCTAGTGTTTTCAATAGGAATGGGTGTTGTATTTTGTCAAAGAAAGCCACATTTCTTGCTATTCTCTCTAATGCATAATTCTGATAATAATTATCTTTTTTTTCTCCCTCATACATAATTATGATATTTATCTTTTTAAAAAACCTCCAGTGATTTTCTATTACTTTAACTATTACACAAACTCCTTATTTTGGCATTCAAGGCCTTCTATGGTTTGGTTCTAGTGTGATTTTCGATTATAGTTTCATACTGTTCTGTTTCATATACTTTATTACAGCCAAATAACCTCTAAATTTCCTTATAACTACTTATCTGTAATTTCATGATTTTACAGAAATCTTGCCATCAATGGCATTTCTGTTTGTTCAAGGACCAAAGGCCCCATAAATGGTGCCTGCGTTGGAATCACCTGGGTTGGTCTCGATCAGTATAATTCTATCACTTTTCAATAAGTGGCCTTCCAGTTAATGTGATACAATAGTAATAATGTGATGCAAGTAGTAAATAAAATTTTTATTTTAGTAAATATCAGCTATCTATCTGTCTGTCTATCTATCTATCTATCTATCTATCATCTCCATCATCTCTAGAATAGATGCTTTCACATCTTCACATGTTGAAATCCTTTCCTGCCTTTAAGATCCAACTTATTTGCTACTTTCTCCATAAGAACTTCTTTTATTTGATTACTCATAGTTGTAGCATCTGTGAGATTATAGGAACATGGATTTAGAGCTGGAAGGGAACTCACAGGCCATTTAGTTTCAAACTTTCTTATTTCAAAGATGAGGAACCAAGGCTCAGGTGAAATGCCTTTTCTAGAGTCATTGATCTCTTAATTGTGTGGGGTAGGATTTGAATTCATGCCTTCCTGACTCCAAGTATAGTGCTTTAACCTTACATTTTGTCACCTAAATGTTTCTATAGTCTTTCATCTATATTGATTTTTCCTAGGTGTTTTTCTCATTTTAACCTGTAGTCATTTGTGTACATGTTCCATTTACCTACTAGACCAGTGATGGGCAAACTTTTTTTTTTTTTTTAAAAAGAGGGGGCCAAAGGAAAGGAAATGCTCATCTGTCAGTCTGTTTCTAAGGCAACTTTCTTGAAGTTTCATTGTAGTGTATCCTCCTCATTGTATTCGTCAGATTAGGAATAATGTTGGGAGGCTAGATAGAACATTTCAGGGGGCCTGCATCTGGCCCACGGGCAGTAGTTTGCCCATCACTGTACTAGACTAATTCTAAGCTTCTTGAGGATAGAATTGTGCCTCCTCTCCTTCCCCCATCCTGGGCCGCACAGTGCTGAATCCCTCTCCTCAATGAGCAATATTATAGCAAAGTCCAGTGAGATTATAAAACAAAGAATTTTAAAAACTCTGGAATTTTACCTAATAAAAATAACTCCTTTATTTCTTCAATTATCAAACTGCTGGCAATAGTATCATATCTTGAGAGAGGTTTCTAAAATGAACAGAATACATTTGGTTATTGGACTAAATGGCAACTACTCAAAACAAGGGAAAATCCGTTTTTAGGTCATAATTTCCTAAGTCACTGGAAGGACCTACATAAAATAAAAAGGTGATATATCAAAGTACCTGAAAAATTAAAGTGAAGATCCCGATTTATTGAGGTTTATTGCGATATATATTTTACTAAGAATACGCTATTGCATACATAAGGAATGCATAATCATGTCTGTATAAAAGTAAGGGGTTCAATAAGTTTCTTAAAAAAATCTCAGTAATGAAATATTATTCCCTTTAATGCACATGTGCATTTTGATTTCATTAAACACCAAGCTCTAAACCATGGAAATAAATGAAGCTTATTTGGATGTGATTTTTGGACAGATGGAGTTGTTTTTATAGTATTTTGTTAGCCAGAATTGTGGAAGGCATACCCATTTTGGGGCTTACGTATCAATATTATACTTTCTAGTGTTCCTGTTACTGATCTCTCATTCTAGTTCTTTTCTCCTATGTTAATTGTATGAAATATATAGCCATTATTATCATTAACTTTTATTGAATGCCAGTAACACTAGAAGTTCAGTGTTGCATATTTACCCAAATGACTTCTAACATAGATGTCCTGATCTATGAAAGCCATGTGGTCTGGAGAACTGAGAACTGAAAACCTAGGTTCCAGTCCCAGGTCTGCTTGTAATTAGCTTTCCTACCCTTGTAGTGTGTAGTGAATCTTGTCTAGTTCAAGATATCAATTAGTGCCACCACTGCCAACTGTCTGCTTCTGAGCCTGGCATGCCTTTGTAAGTGTGGACAAATCACTGGAACTCTAAACCTCTCAGTTCTCTCATCTATAGGAAGGGTGAAATGCATGCCTGATTTATCTTACAGGGTTATCACAAGGGGAACCTTTGAAAATTATTACTATTTTGAATTGGTAATACACCAAAAATTATGATGTCATGGATTCTGAGAAGGCTAACACAGTGGTGATCTTGGGTCTCCATGCTCCCTCACTGTACTCTTCTTTTATTGCTTCCTTTTTTTTTTTTTTTTGGTAACTTTTTTGGTACTCACCTTTTTCATTGACCAGGGTAGCTAAATATAAGCCCCTCTCCTTGGCAACCCAGATCTTCTTGTGGCCTGCAAGATGCTGCTATAGAAATGCTTTAATAAAAAACTTATTCTCAGTTGTACATTATGATTCTGAGTGTTTTCTTGGAATTCCATAAAATGACTCCTGTTTGGAGAGTGGTGAGAGTTAATTACAGGGGTTGAATGACTTTAAATACCTAATTTCCCTTCCATTTTCTTTGTAAAACTAGAGAATGGTATAATTTTAAAATAAAAATAAAATTATTTTTAAAAGGATAATTAACCAACAACACCTCCTCCTCTATTCCTTTTTCCTAATCTAGGGAGCATTTGAGAGAAGTGTAAGTAGAAGGTGGAAACATTTTGTTCTTGGGACCTTTATTATTTGTTGTTTTTAGGGCTGGCTAGGTAAGATTATTGAGTTAAATGTTTGCTTTTCAGGACTATCCTTCAATGAACTGGGGGTGGGTTGGGGAGGTAGGGAGAAAAACCCTTTGCTCACACAAATAGAGCTTTCACATGGGATGAACTGAATGAAAAGCTCAGGATTTTTTCACTATATTGGAGTTCTCAACACAATTTTTGGGAAGAAGCTTTAAAAAGTAGGTTGTATTTACACATATGTATATAAATATACATTTAGATGTCTGTGCATATGTATACATATATGGACAAATATATCTATGGAGACAAACATATATACACCTCCTTGACATGGCACACTTTCTTTTCCCCTTAGCATCAGCTCCCATTCATGATTGTAATAGATGAGACCTGAAGTGATGGAAGAGGAAAATGGGGAAAAGGGAATAAAAATGATAAGGTTTTGTATCAGAGGGCAAAGGTGTGAGTAAACTTTATGAACTAATGCCAGATTAGATTAAAAACATAGTTGCACTGTGGTATAATGAGTCCTGGGGAAGAAACTACATAGTGTTTTCCAGAGGGCATAATTAAGAATAAGGTCAGTGGAAGGCTGGAATAGGTCTGTCACCTTGATGAGAGAAGGAAGAGTGGAAAAAGTTGGAGACAGCCTCTTGAATGTGCCTCTAATGACGCATCTTGTTTCTCAGGAAGTGATGGCCTGCAAAGTAGATGTTGTGACAACCCAAAGGCACACTCTTCTGTATGTGCTAAGTGAGTCAGCTAACTCCTTCCTTCCCCCCCAGCCTTCCCCCCCCCCCCCCCGCCCCGTAGCAAAATTTGGATAATTCAACACCTTTCAACCCTAGCTCCTCGAGGCGCCAAAATATTTTATTTGTCCTCTATTTGAAGGGCTCTTAGAGACTAATGGTCTCTGTGCAGTGGTTCCTCTGCCCCCTTCTTAAGATGGTCCGGGACAGAATGAATCGTGACGGAATCCGGAGAGGAGACAGGGAGTAGTATATGTGTAGGAACCTTAAAATGAGAGATGAAAGTCGGGGAAGGGCATCCTCATTTGTTGAGACCTACTAAGATAAGAGTATTTAACTAAGAACATGGTGAGAAAGGTGAAGAATAGAACTGAAGGAGCAAAGCTCGGGGGAAGGGGGATTCATTGTGTTAATAATTAAAAAAAAAAGACCCTTAAATATTTCCTACACACAAAGAAAAAGTCATTTAATTCCACTAAATCCCAAAGGAACAAAAAGAAAGGGACCAGAGCTGCCTTGACCACCTTAGGGGTAAGGACCAAAAATAAACAGTAGGTGGACGGAGGAGGAAAAAGAGGAGGGGGACGAAAGTGTAAGTGGGGAGGGTGAGAAGGAAAAAGAGGAGTAAAAAGGGAATAGGAGGTGGAGGAGGAGGTTCCGCATCCCTAATGAGGGAATGAATGGGAGCCCCTCTTCTCCCCATCCCCCCCGCCCGGCTGGCGCCCGCCCACCCGGCCGCTGCAGCGGCCAAAAGCCTCTTCGCTATGAGCGCTACGCCAGCCTGTCCTCCCGGATCCGCCGGGAGGCTTCTCAGCTGCATCGCGCCTCGGAGCTGAGCGGCCAAGCCGAAGCAGGGAAGCAGAGTGGACGGCCGGGTGCACTTGAATGCCCGGCTCGGCGCCCCTGCGCACCTGAGGAGACCAGACTGAGGAGAGAACAGGGGGGCGGGGACGGCCGCGACAGGAGGAAGGAACAGGATAGGCGGCGACGGCGGCGGGACGTGCTGACTGCCCGGTCCAGTCCCGTCCAGTCCCCGGGCCTGGGGGTCCCCCCTCCTCGCGCTCCCGCCCCGGGGGCTCGAGGCCCGCCCCGCCCGCAGGGATTTGAAGCTCCGACTTCAACCTTCACCATGACTCGGAGATCCTAGCGAGACCTGGCCACCTCCTACCCCAGTCCATCCATCCCTTCTCCATCCTCTCCTCTAGCCCACCTCCCTCCTCTCTCCCCA
>NW_025366113.1:0-4660 GCF_016433145.1 Gracilinanus agilis | reverse complement strand
ATATATATATATATATATGTATCTTGATGGTCAACCCCATAACAACTACAACAGGTATAGGAGCACAGAGATCAGTCAGTAACAGATTAATTATACCCATCAGAACAATCACTAGTCTAAGTCATGATGTTGCAAGTAAGCCTGAAGCTTTAGTTACACACATATCTAGGTAACAATGCTAGAGATTGCTCATATAAAAAGCACCTTGCATGTAATTGCGTATGTTTACTGCTATAGTCATTGAACACTGAGTATGCTTATGTTTTTTTGTTTGTTTTTGTTTTGCCATTTTGTTCATTTGGCTGTTTTATGTTAGTTTCGTGATGACAAGATTGATTCCAAGGATTCTTCAAATTGACTCATTTCTCAGACTGTTCCCAGAAAGTTAAAACAAAAGACAAAGATTGAATTAACTATGAACTGGGTTTGCCTCTTCCCAACAGGACTTAGTTCAAAGAAGAAAATAAACTCTTAAATACAGATCCAATCATTCCAGCCAGGATTAGCTAAAGACAATCAAGCCTTAAGTACATCTTCAATCACCTTAGTCACACCTATTGTATCTAGGCTCCCAGCCACCCTAGCCTCTGGCTATCTCCTCTTTCCCAAGCATTTATGAATTCAGTATAATGTCTATTGTCCTCCCCACTTTTCTTTTTAAAAATTATATAAGCTCCCCTCTCTTTTTGTACATGAGTGGAAATTCCCAGTATTACATTGCTGTGTATTATTCCCAAGACTATTGCCCTCCCAGGGCAGTGACTCTGTGTAGTGTTTTGTCTTGTTTTTTATAATCTCCCTTCCCCCTTTTAAGATCTGTTATTATATGTTTTATGTAGGCTCATGATGATAAGATTTATTTTAAGGATTCTCCTCTGGAAATACTCAGGTAGTTCTTTGATACTTTTTAGTTTGACAATAACAGCAATATCTGTTCACTGTTACGTGCATATGCTATTGCTTATTGATAAGTTATATTTTATAAAAAGACCTATTGTTATTGTTGCAACTAGCTGGTTTTGTTTAGTAGTTAGCTATGCTTACTGCTTTTGATTAATTACTACGTATGATGGATATGCTTGTATTTCTGATATGTACATGTATCACACATACTATATATAGTAAGGCATGTTGTCACTGAGGTATCCTCATAGATGATGCTCTGAATAGTTTCATATCTATTACATGTATTGTTTCAATTTTTTTTTATTTTTGTCACACAAAACATACTTCCATATTAGTCATTGTTGCAAGAGCACACTCATACATAACCAAAACTCCAAAACGAAACCTAAATACACTGATGTGAAACAGTTCTTTCTCTGGAGTGGGTAGCATTCCCCATCATAAATCTTTCAGGATTATATGTATTGCTAATGTGCATTTGTTTTGGTGGTACTGAAGGCTGGTTGCCTGTGTTGTGAGGAAAATCATCCTTGTTGTTTTAAAGTGCTTATATTTATGTTTTGCATTTGCCCCAGCTGATCTTCGCAAATGACACAAGGGAGAGGATGTAGTCTCTCTCCTAATGCTCATTGGTATGGGGACTCTCTCCTTATTAATGGAGATGAAGGCCCTGTCCTGTGTGAGGGGAAGGATAGAGTTCATGAGAGGAAAGAGAGGTCAAGCTTTTGCTAGTCCTTTTCAAGTGTCCTTTTGGGACTCTTTAAGCAAGAGTGAGAATCTTTTTCAATCATCAGGTCAGCTTCTGCTTTAGAGAAAGAAAATGAAAGAGGACAATCCTATTTTAGGTTGCTGAAAGAAAAGAGTCTGGGAAGATATGAAAGGAGAGAGCAGTCTCCTACTTCCAACTAGTTACTCTAAAGACTTCAGGGGGTTTCTCTTTAGATCTAGATCTAGAGATCTAGGACTCTTTCTCTCTTGGTTAAACTGAATTACCCCTCTCCCAATGGTAGGGTTCTTTCACCCTGTTTTGTGGGGGAAAAATAAATAAATTTGGTTCCTATTTTAAACTTCCCAACATTTGAGAGAAATATTCAGTAGACCAGTACTAATGGTTAGACTAATTAACCAAGTCTTTAATTTCTTTTTGATTCTTCCATGAAATAGATTTAAGGAAATCCTTCCCCCTAGTGCTGGTGCTATAATTGATAGTGACCAGAGATAGGGGCATCCTTGAAGGGAGGAGTTATGTATGGGGATTGCCACTCACAAGAGGTTGGGGGTCCAGAAGGAGGAGATAGATAATGATTCTGCTTCTTCAAACTTATTCCTTCTATTCTGCACAACTACTATCTCTAAAAGAGAAACAGAAAAGTTAGATTATTATTACTACTTCAATTATTATTCAAATTCATCAAAGGAAAATGTCACTGAAGTCTTTCATCTATTTGATTTTATAGATTATTTAAGTTTTGAAGTATTGAAGGAAGAAAGGGTAAAATGGAGGAAGAAAAGTCATCAGTGACTGGATGGTTGAATTCCTGGAACTTGGTATCCCATCTGGTCATTTACTGTGATTCCTCTCAATGGGACAGGGAAGGGGCACTCACTGTCAGAATAGCATTAGTTCCATCCGTGCTTAAGGATCTTATTTCTTTACTTTGGTTAACGGTTCTAGGAAAGCTATCCAGCTTTGCCAGCATAAGGAAAATTAAAGTCAACTGCCCACCTGTATTTAGCAATTAGAGAGAGATGAGAATATATTTGGTTTTTAATGCTATGCCCTGAACAAAGTAACATAAGGACTGAGTAACAGCACAGGTGAAAAGGATGATTTTAATTAGGTTTAGGTTCCAAAAGGTCCAAATAAGTATGATTTCTGACTCAGAGTTAGGGAAGGGAGTAGATTTTTCAAAGAGAGCCTTGGGATGATAAAGGAAGATAATAGGAGAGAGTAAGGTTAAGAATTGTGATAATGCTATGGGTGGTAAAGTGTGGAACCTAGAAAGAGTCAGAATTAAAAATCCTGACCCCTGTATGACATTATGGGCCCGACCCTTATATGACATTATGGTGAAATAGAATTATCCACAAGAATCCCAACCTTGCAGACCCCCAGTCTCCAGGGACTGACCTTATCTACCCTGAAGACCTTCCCCTTCTCCCTTTGATCTCTTCCCCTCAGGAAATCACCTTATCTACCTTAGGACATCCCCCTTATCTACAAGATTTCCTAACCTAAGGACATTCCTCTACCCTGTTCCATTCTGCCTACTACTCCATAAAAACTCTAGCCCAGGCGCAGCTCGGGGTCACTCACCAACTTTAGGTGGGAGCCCCTAGCTCGAGCTAGACAATGAAGTCCCTTTGCATATTGCATTGTTGGTTCAAGACTCATTTATTGGGATACTTCTCCCAGCATAACAGTAGTAGGTGGTGGTGGTGGTGTGCAACCATTAAAAGAGGCTTACCCTATTGCTTTTGAAGGGAGGTGTTTGTGATTTTCTTCACTGGAGTTCAAGAAGACAACCAGGACTTTACCATAAAGGAACTTGGGGAAACTGAATAACAACCTTGAAAAAATGGTTAATGAAGACCAATACAGTTCTTTTGCATATAGAGTTCTATTGGTTTTTGGAATCACACAGAAGACTAATTTCACAAAGCCAGTTATCAGTTTGAGGCTCCAAATGTGAACCATCCTTTACCCCTTTTTAGATGATTAAGATTGGAAGTTGTTCAGACTTGGCCTCAAAAAGTGAATTTCTTCTGCATCTGATTTGAAGGGGGAAATTCCTAAAAGGTTTGCTAGATTGGATCTATGCCAGTCCTCCCTTGGTCCCTATGACCAGCTTGAAAATCAGGAGCAATTAGTTCTCATCTTCTGGGCAGAGTTCCACCTCATTGGCATATACGGCCTCCCTTAACAGACCACTTGGCAGATCAGCTGGTGAAATTTTATGAAGTTGGGACTGTTTCATCAGTCTGAGTTCAACTCTCTGGACGAATCTGAGAAGGGAAAAGAGAAGGGAATAATAATTAATTAAGTACCTACTATGTGTCAGATCCTTTGGCATGGTGGTTATAAAATTTTTTAAAAAGTAAATAGCTATAGTTTCTGAAACATGAGGCTATAAAGAGATGATCAATTGCCAGTTTCCTGGGGTGCTAGTAAAAAAAATATTAAGCTGGAATCAGGAATAGTAGTAATATCAGGATAGTCCTTTTTGGTAGGCAATAGACATATTATCAGGCAGCTAGGTGATATAGTGGATAGAGTATTAAGCCTGAATTTAGGAAGACTAATTTTCCTGAGTTCAAATCCAACCTCAGATACTTATTATCTATGTGGTCCTGCACAATTCACCTAACTCTGTTTGCCTCAGTTTCCTTTTCTGAGGAATGATGAGAAGGAAATGGCAAACTACTCTAGTTATCTATGCCAAGAAAACCCCAAATTGGGTCATGAATTGGGACACAAATGAAACAACAACAAAGATATATTATCATTTCCTTATATCCTCAATTTGTCCCTGCTAACTCTGCTACTCGTCTATAGAGAAACAGAAATTCACATTTATCATATAAACACGGTATAAACGCTTTTGTTACAGGGGTGCAAATGGTGAACCCCTGGGTTCGGGAAGGAAACCATTCTCAAGAATGAGAGGACTCCATTCTTAGCTTAAAAGTAAAAAGAAAGATTTATTGATGACATGGACATTGTGCAGAGATGGCAGGGACCCTGTACCCCTTG
>NW_025366112.1:0-2004 GCF_016433145.1 Gracilinanus agilis | reverse complement strand
GAGAGAGAGAGAGAGAGAGAGAGAGAGAGAGAGAGACTGATCCGGAAACAGAGAGGGAGAGACAGAGAGATATAGAAAGAAAAAGAGAGACAGTCAGAGAGAGAGAGAGAGAACACCCTGGAATTCTATGAAAAAACAACTGATTAACACTGGAAATTCAGTACTTCATAGTAATTACACTTAGTCACTTAGTGACCTAATTATAGCAATAACAATGATTTATATGTGTCAAGAATATTGGTAACTCTTCCCTGTTAGTGAGCTCTTCAGACATTTAGCATCAATTAGAGAGAAAACCAAATGTTTGTAGGTCCCTTTATATTTATATTCTGGGAGACAAAACAAATTCATCAAAAAAATTACAATTTTAACTACAAAATTAAGAAATATGCCAGATGAACTCAAGATCTGTCACAAAGACTTAAAATGGAAACAGACAGGGAATGAATAAATTACTCTTTAAGGAGACTCTAGAATAACAGATAGAAAATAAGAATGAGGCTAATACTGGCCAGCCTGAACTGGGCAAAAAAAGATTGGTCACTGGAGGAGAATGTACAGTTTTAATTAAGTCAGTGTACTTTCAAGAGCAGGTCTTTTGTTTGCTAAATGGAATTAAAATATACTTTCAAGTATTAGTGAGGTGATTTGAGGGCTCCTAAGCAGATCTCATTGACCAAAAATAGTTCCCTTATCACCCGCCACAGTGTTTGGAATTCCATCATTGGTGTTCACTTCCTTTGAATCTTGAAGGACTGCTTGTCTCTAAGAATCCCTCATTAGAGTTTAAAAATTCCCATTATTTGTTAATAGCTAATCTAGGGCAAAGCCCTGAAGGAAAATAGGAAAATAGGATAGGAATCTTGCGGTTGAAAAAGTAGGGGTCATGATAGTAGTGGAACAAAGGTAAACATGATCTGGAATAAAAGGCAGATACTAATAATGAACCCAAACTTATAAGTTTTAAAACATTTCCTCCTCCTTCACCATTTAAAAAAATAGCACTATCACATTTCTTTTACCATTAACTATACTTGTTTTCTTTTACTTTCATTTGCTTCTACTAATTTCTTTGGGTCCCAGGTTACTTGATATAACTGTAATACTACATTGATATAGTATTATATCATTGATATAATCAATATATATTGATATACTTGATATAACTGCAAACTACATTGATATAACTGCAATAGGTTCAAAGTTCTCATGTTTTAGAAAGACCAAGGACATTAGAGAAAATTATTCTAGCAAAACCTTCTGTCCCCTAGCATTATGTGAGCTCCATATAGATTAATAATGCCATTGAAGAACTTTTTTAAATACCTTGAGTATTTGGGAACTAATGTGGATACAATCATCATGTTATGAAAAATGGAAATACACAGCTATACTTAAGAAGCCCAAAGAAAGTAGTCTCTTCACTTAATATTTAAAAACAAAATAAAATGCAAGTTTGCTTCAGGATCAGAAAAGCAAGTCATTCTTAAACTGATACCCACATTAGCACTTTCCTTCCCTCTTCCCCTACCCAATTTTGAAACTATCAATTACAACTAAAACTGAAAAAACTCATAGGTATGAGAAACCAGTTTTTGTGGGTAATCATAAAATAGCTTCAGGACAAGAGATGAGAAATGAGAAAAACAACAATAATAATAGCCAGCATTTATATAGCACCTACTATGTGCTATAGCATTGTGCTAAGCACTTTACAAAATATCCACTCATCTGATCTTTGTAACAACTCTGGAAGGTTATTATTACCCCCATTTTACTATTTAGGAAACAGGCAAACAGGATTAAGAGACTTGCCCAAGGTCATATAGCTAGTAAGTGTCAGAAGCCAGATTTGAACTCAGGAAGATAAGTCTTCCTAATTCCAATCCAGAAACTCTAACCACTATGCCACCTACATGCTATTACATGTCTAGACACTTCCTCCTTCCTTCCTTCTTTCCTTCCTTCCTTCCTTCCTTCCTTCCTTCCTTCCTTCCTTCCTTC
>NW_025366111.1:0-5207 GCF_016433145.1 Gracilinanus agilis | reverse complement strand
AAAATTTAGAATTTTCACAAGCATTTGAAGCATTATAAACCAATATAAATATAAACCTTTCAGAATGCCCCTCCACCACAGTTCATCATGTGCAAAATGCAGTATTAGTTTGTGGAATAAGCTCTATTTAATGTCTCTCCTCTTCTTTTTGTTAAATTAAAAAATATCCATTGTTCTTAATTCTACATTTTCATATCTTCTTATAATAATATATTAAAATTTCTGTCTAAAAGCCATATTTTCTTTTATGCAATAACTTTTCCATCCATTGGTGCTATACTTTAAATGCTGATTTTCTTAACCCATGGCAAACTGTCATTTCTTTTTCAGCTTAAGACAGAAAGCTTTCGCAGATGGAATGAACATTCAGAGAGAATTTGCCAAAATTTCAGCCAGTGAAGTTTGAGATTGTGTTTGATGGCAATATTCTCTCTGTTTAAATACTCTCAGTCTGACTTTTTTCCCAATGATTTTTTCTACTACTTAAAAAATCTCCATGAAGCCCTTCAGATCACTGCAGATTTCACAGAATATAGTTAGCAGTTCACTGATTTCCATTAGTTATCCCTGCCAACTCTCTCTCTCTCTCTCTCTCTCTCTCTCTCTCTCTCTCTCTCTCTCTCTCTCTCTCTTTCCTAATCCCCTCTTCACCTCCCCTCCCCTCCCCTTCTCTCTTTTACTCTTTCTCCTCCCACCACTATTTTTTTCCATTAAGAAACATTTTACTCTTGCTTCAGCTACAAAATATTACTTTTCTCTTGATAGAAATTCACCTCATCTTCTTTCCCATCTTTTCAGGCTGTCTGATCTTCTCATTCTAGGAATGATTATTTCTTCTACTTTTTATACTAGGAGTTATTTTCCCCATTAAGAGCCTTCACCTTCACAGATATAAAAACCTAATTGCTCACTGTGGTACAAATGAAATCCCCAAATTATCAAGTGCAAAATTAGCATTAAAAAATCATAAGACAACAAACAATAGGGCTTTTATGTGATTTTTGTAATTGCATGAAACTAGTTACTTTGGCAATAATTGTTTGTGCTTCATTAACATGCAAAATGGTTTTATAGACTAACCCACACACAAAAGAAACCATTTGTGACGAGAACTGTGCTTTGTTTAATGTTAGACACCATTGTATTTGCTTTCCTAATATAACAGTTCTAATTAGTACCTAGCACTCATCCTGAGTTTTTCAGCTTGAACACGCTGAAGGTGACAATCGAGTCACAATTCCATGGCACTCTTTGTCAGTACCTGTCAAAATATAGCTAAGCCTTTAGGAGTTGTGATCTAAATACTGAAGAAAAAAAGTTAATAGTCCAGAAACAATATGCCTCTAGGTAATTTAAAAAAAAATAAAATTGTACATTAGCCCCTTGCTTAAAAGGATAATAGCACTAATGCTACATCATTAAGAGTGGTCTCGAAAGAGCTAGATTTGTCCTAATAATTTCTTCCCATTGTTTTTATTATCTGACCTTTATCTGTTTGTCCAATTCATTTAATTTCACTGCCTTCATAGAAGAGCACAGGTAGATTATCGATAAAATTTGAAATCAGTTAATCAGCTGTGCAAACTTTTCAGGGGTGATTAGTTGTTCATCACTGAAGCATAGAAAGCATGTTTCCAGGGCAAGAAGGAAAGAAAAAAAGAGACTAAATGATTACAATTCTCTAACCCTAACTTCATCAGGATTCTAAAGGGAAGATGTCTGAAGGCTTCTGCTTTGAATTTGTCTTCGTTTATTGCAGAATGTAGAATCAAAGACTTCCAATGGTCACTGAATCTCTCCTCACTTCCTCAGACAGAAGTGAGTTCAAACATTACCAGATTGGTGACTGCGATGAGAATAAACCAATGAGAAACTTTATCTTTAGTATATACTCTGACATGACTTTTTCAAATCCTAGTCACACTGTTAAGTAGGGACCACAAGGCATAGTTACAAAATTCTCTTACAGTTCTAGGAGTATCTCTGGGAGATTTTGGGACTTTTTATCTGGGATAACAGATCACAAATCCAGTGAAATTTACCCAATATTATTAGTTAAATGTCAATTTACTCAGTCAACTTTAAGAAGCTCTTAGAAAGAGGCTTTCACTGATGTGGTAGATAAATAACAGTTGGTATGAAATATTTGCCTCCTTTCCCTGTGAAAAATATCTGTGACATACTTTTCTATGAGTACATATTGAGTGCAGAGAATAGTGGGCTCAAGTTTAGAAAGCACATGAGATAAAGGGGTAATACATACTTTCTGATTCCTAGAAGTGTCCTTTATTTGTTTTCTTTCTTGTTCCCTTTAATTTATTATATAATATTCTGTTGGCTTCTTTGTAGAGCTATGAATTGGTGTCTAATCTTTTCTTGGCTCCTGGTGCAGATATGACCATCAGCTCTTCAAGATGCTGCTAAGATGTTAATGTGAAACTGGGATGTCTTTAAGAATTTTGATATTCACTATTTATACCTGTGACAAATTATTGGGGTAAGACAAAGACATCCTACTCCTAACAACTCTTTTGCAGGATGTTTAACAAGAATGTCTTCTCTCATTCGCAGCTCAGTGGAATCTCTAGGTATCAATTTGGACTGGTTGGTGATTTTTTTAGATGATTTCATAGGCAAGCAAAGTTTACTCAGCCAATCCAACCACATCTCCTATTTCACCTCACTAGTTCATCTAATTGATCATCAGAAACATATGAACCTATAGGAGTTTTTCAAAGGTAAAATACTTTTGAATGATTTATTTCAATCAATATACTTTCTCATCTGGTTAAGTAGTACAGGGGTAAAGATTTTTTTATTAACTTTAAGAGGGGTAAGCTAATTTGATGAATGTATTCTATCAATCCCATCCTCACAGATAAAAGGGAGAATATGCCAACTGAGATTACTTTAGTACATATTCTTCTTTATAATGGTAGCTTTAAAGTTTTGTGTGATCCTAACTCTGATGTGGTTATGAATTACTTCTTTCTGTAGAATTGGGACATTTTTCCTTTGACCCTGAAAATCTAGATTTTATTATGATATTCCTGAGGATTTTTACTTTGGGATTTCTGGAAATGGCTGGTATTTTTTCTCATTTGTATACTCATTCATTAATGTGTTTTTTAAAACAAATATGATCAGTTTTCATTCATGATTTCTTGAACATAATACCTAGGCAGAGTTTAGAGTAAAAGTTTTCAGGCAGTAAAATGATTCTTAGATTAATTTTTGATATCTTTCCAAAAATCTTTTCTTTTTCACAGGTGATATTTAGCTACTTAGGTAGAAGATATTTCTGATACTTCCTTTATAAGAGATATCTGATATTTTTCAGTTTTCTATTTCACATATAATATTTCTATTTTATTCATAGACCTATTGATTTATTTCTGATAGAATTCAGTCTTCAAGAAATGTTATTTGGGTAACATGCCATATTTGTAATTAAGCTGTTTCTTCCTTTGAATTAAAAAAATTTTTTAAACCCTTAACTTCTGTGTATTGACTTATAGGTGGAAGAGTGGTAAGGGTAGGCAATGGGGGTCAAGTGACTTGCCCAGGATCACACAACTGGGCAGTGTCTGAGGCCGGATTTGAACCTAGGACCTCCCATCTCTAGGCCTGACTCTCAATCCACTGAGCTACCCAGCTGCCCCCCTTCCTTTGAATTTTTATAACTTTCATTTACTTTCCAATTCCTTCTCTTACAGATCAGATAGATAAATAGATACACAAACACACATAAATATAGACACATACACAATATATTATTAAAGGTTATTCATCTATGGAGAAATGATCAGAGTATATGAAGACATTGTTTCAAAAAGAAAGATTGTAAAACATTAACAAACATGAAAGAATGGTCCAAATCACTATTAAGAAAAATGCAAATCAAAATATCTGTGGCCTTTCACTTCACATCCAACCAATTGTCAGAGATGATAATATATAAAAGTAGTCCATATTGGAGGAGTTGTAGAAAGACATTTAGGCCAAGAGTGCCAATTATTAAAACCATTCTGGAAAACAATTTGTTTTCTATAACAATAAGAAATATTTTCACAGTGCTTACTTACGTGGTAGACACTGTGGTAAGTGGTTTATTATTATTGTCTCATTTATCCTAACGACCCTGGGAGGTAGGTGCTATTATTATCTCTGTTTTACAGATGAGGTAACTGAGGCAAACAAAAGTAGAATGGACCTGCCCAGAGTGACATAGCTAGTTCATGTCTAAGTTTGTATTTGAACTCAGGTCTTCTTGCCTTCAGGACTGACTCATCTATTGTGCCAACTGTCTTATTCAAATAAAATGTTAAAACATCTGTAAGTTTTGACTCAGAACATCTGAGTCTACCCCACTGAGGTAACTGAAAAAAAAAGGTGTCTATATCAAAATATGTTTACCAGAACTTTTTGTGGTAATAATGACCTAGAAACCAAATAGATGCCCGTCATGAATTGCTAACCAAATTGTGGCATGAGAATGTAATTGGAATATTACTGTCCTATAAGTAATGAATATAATGATAACTGATAATCATAGATGGAATGACATGAATTGATGCATGGTAGAATAAGCAATACCAAGAAAAGAAATATGTTTATATAACTATATGTATGTCTATATGTATATATGAGTGTGTATGCTCCAACAATGTAAATGAAAAGACTGAACAAGCAAAAGTCTACAAAATCTACAAAAATTTTGGAAATGGGCCCCAAAGAATACATCTGAGAAATATACGAGAAGAATCTGTCTGTCTCTGTCCCTGTCTCTCTTGTAATTGTAACTGAGATCCTATATAGATGAAGAGCACTAAAATTCACCCTATGTCCTGAATTGAGGCATGAACCAATAAAACAAGGATCTCATAGGATAATATTCTCAATTTTTAGTGTTAAGAGATGTTGGAGGTTTGCACAGTATGTGTATAAAACCAATAGCAGTTTTCTATGAAGATAATCCTGGTATGATTCTTGATAGTGCAACAATTAAAATGTTGAGATTATGTGCTTGCTATCCTTGTATTAAAAAGTGAAGTTCAGTATAAAACTGATCACCTAAATATGATTGCTTATAGCAAAAGTTTTTTTAAAATTTCCAATACTCTGTATTTATTTCAATTCCCTGCTTCAAATAGACACACACACACACACACACACACACACACACACACACACACACACACACACAC
>NW_025366110.1:0-8866 GCF_016433145.1 Gracilinanus agilis | reverse complement strand
ATATATATATTTATATATAAGTATAAATATAAATGTGTATATGTATATATATATATATATTTATATCTCTCTTGACATTTCATCCTATACAGTTAGTCCCTGTTCCCTCTATGTAAACTTCTTCTAGTTACCCTGTTGGTAATAACAATTCTTAATATTTGCCAATACCTTCTTTTCTTCTTGGGATATAAATTGATGGAACTTATTGTGTCCCTTAAAGAAAAGAAATTTTTTTCTCCTCCCCCCATTCTCTGAATCACCTCATGTTGATTCTCTTGAATTCTGGGTTTGGGCAGCAAACTCTCTGTTTAAATCCAGTTTTTTCCTGATGAATGTTTGGAAATCCTCAATTTTATTGAGTGAGCATACTTTCCCCTGCATTAATATAGTTAGTCTTGCTGGATAGTTGATTCATGGTTGTAGCCCCAGTTCTCTTGCTTTCCAGAATATTGTGTTCCATGCCTTCTGGTCCTTTAATGTAAATGCAGCCAGATCCTGTGTTATCCTAACTGTGGTTCTCTGATATCTGAATGACTTATTTTTAGCAGCTTGTAATATTTTTTCCTTGGTCTGGTAGTTTTTGAATTTGGCTATAATATCCCTGGAAGTTGTCAGTTGTGGATTAAATGTAGGAGGTGATCTGTGGATCCTGTCAATTTCCACTTTTCCTTCTTGTACAAGAATTTCTGGGCAATTTTCTCTGATAATTTCTTGTAAAATGCTATCTAAACTCTTTCTTTTATCATGATGTTCTGGTAAACCAATAATTCTTAAGTTATCTCTTCTAGCTCTGTTCTCCAGATCTTTGATTGAATCAATGAGGTGTTTCATATTCTCCTCAAATTTTTCATGTTTTTTATTTTGTTTAATATATTCTTGCTGCCTTGTGAAGTCATTTTCTTCTAGTTGTTGAGTTCTGTTTTTTAAAGACTGAATTTCATCCCTGGCTTTTTGGTCATCCTTCTCTTTCTGGTCTGATTTTCTTTGTAGATCATCTTTTGCCTTCTTTGCTTCATTTTCAAGCCTGCCCATTCTGGCTTTTAATACTTTATTTTCTTGTTTTAGTTCATGTATTTCCTTTTTCAAATTGTCTTCAGCCTCTCTTGATGTTTTTTTTTTTGAGTTCCTGAAGTTCTTGAATTAATTGAGTTTTAAATTCTTGAGTTAATTGAATTTTGAGATCTTCCAGAGCCTGTGTCCAGTTCACTGGAACTACTTCCTCTTCTTCTATTTCTGTTTCATTTGCTCTCTTTTCACTTCCTTGAAAGAAGCTGTCAATTGTCATTTCTTTTCTCTTTTTCTGTTGCTTGCTCATATTTTTTCTCTTCCTTGTTCTGCTAATTTGAGCAGATGTATTTCATGATCTTTGATGAAAGATCTTCCCCCCAGGGGCAAGTTACTTTCTCTTTCCTTGGAAGACTTCTTGTCTCTCCAATTGTTGGGATTAAATCTGTATGGATTGGATTAGTCTGCCCTGAGGCTAAAACCTCAAAGCCTGGAGGGGAGGGAAAAACAAACAAAAAAAAACAAAAAAGGCGGGGTGACAAGAAGGAGGGTTTTTTTTGCTGAACTGAGCTCTCCAACAGTGGGGTCCCCCTGTGCTATCTACTGTGTTTGATCTGGTTTTCTTTTCTCTTGAAACCCTGCGTTCTCTATCTCGGTATGACGAAGCCAAACTGTCTGTGCTCTGGGGTTTGGCTCTCTCTAAGCCACCATCTTCTGGGTATTTTTGCTGTGTTTCTCTGGTTTTCTCCTCCAGTCACCTCTCCACTGTCTGTGTTTGACTCCCTGAATCCTATGCCAGCAAGGCCCTCTCTCCCAACCAATGCACCCACCAGCCCTGAGGTTTCCCAGGCAGCTGGAGACTCTGCACAGCATGTGGGGGAGGCGTCCTGGCATTCTGGGATTCCCCTTCTATCCCCTCAGTCCCAACAGTTCAAGTATTGAAGCCTTTTTCTTGGTGTACCTCTTTAGTTGTGCTGCAGTAGGGTTCCCCCTGCTCTGTCCCGTTCTTAGATTTGGTCCTGTTTCTTTTCGAAGCACATTGTTTTCTATCTCGGTGCATAAGGGTGAGGAGGTTTTAAGATTCGCTCCGTCTAGGCCTCCATCTTACCGGAATTCCTCCGGTAGACTCATAATGGAAAATTCTCTAGACCAATAATTCTTAAGTTGTCTCTTTGAGATCTGTTCTCCAGATCTATGATTGTATCAATGAGGTGTTCCATATTCTCCTCAAATTTTTCATTTTTTAAATTTTGTTGTACATTCTTCCTTCCTTGTGAAGTAATTTGCTTCTAGTTGCTGAGTTCTGTTTCTTAAAGATTGAAATTCATTCCTGGGTTTTTGGTCATCCTTCTTCTGGTCTGATTTTCTTTGTAGATCATCGTTTGCCTTCTTTGCTTCATTTTCAAACTGGTCAATTATTACTTTTAATAATTTATTTTCTTGTTTTAATTCATGTATTTCCTTTTTCAAATTGTCTTCAGCCTCTCTTGATTGCTTTTTGAGTTCCTAAAGTTCTTGAGTTTACTGAATTTTGAGATCTTCCAAAGCCTGTGTCCAATTCACTGGAGCTTCCTCCCCTTCTATTTCATTTGCTTTCTCTTCACTTCCTGGAAAGAAGTTGTCAATTGTCATTTCTTTTCTCTTTTTCTGTTGTTTACTCCTATTTTTCCTTCTCTGTTCTGCTAGTTTAAAGAGATGTATTTAATGAGCTTTGATGAAAGATCTTCCCTCAGCTAGCAATGGACGTTTGTAGTTATATTCTCTGCAATCTATGGGGGAGGATTTTTTGAGTTTCCCTGCTCTCTGAAAACTTCTTGTCTGTCCAATTAATGGTATGAAGCCTTTATTGATTGGATTAGTCTGTATTTATTGATGTGCTCTGAGGCTAAAACCTTTAGAGGAAAAGGAAAAAAAAATGAAAAAAAATGTGGGTGGACAATATGAAGTGTTTTCATTGAGCTGTCCAGCAGTAGGGTGCCCCTGCTCTGTCCTACTGTTTGTCCTGGTTTTCTTTCCCCTAGAAGCCCTTTGTTCTCTATCTTTTGTGTGGTAAAGCCAGGCAGTCTGCAGTTTTGCTCCATCTAAACTGCTATCTTCTGAGCATTTTTGCTCTATTTCTATGGATTTCTCCTCCAGCTAACTCCTGGGTGCCTGTGTTCAACTCCCTGAGTCCAGAGCCAGTAAGGCCCTCTCTCCAAGCTGGTGCACCCACCTGCCCAGAGATTTCAGGAGCCACTGGAGACTCTGCACAGCACATGGGGTTGGGGTCCTGGGATTCCCCTTCTATGCTCTCAGACCCAACAGTTCAAGAATTCAAACCTTTTTCTTGGTGTACCTCTTGAGCTGTTCAGCAGTAGGATCCCCCTGCTCGGTCCCATTGTTAGATTTTATCTTCTTTCTTCTCAAAGAGCATTGTTTTCTATCTTGGTGTGGAAAAGGTGCAGAGGTTTTAAGATTTGCTCTGTCAAAGCAGCCATCTTTTCAGAATTTCTCCAAAACTTAGATTTTTAAATAAATAAATAAAATAAAATTTGCACATTAGGAAAAATGTAAATCTGTATAACTATGACATAATTAACTCAATTTTGACAGTTTTAAGTAATGGCTAAATTTTACCACTTTTTACTTTCAGATTATATAACAATATAGAAACATTTCTCTTTCACTGTAGGAAATTGATTTACATAAGCTAATTGGAGCCCATTAAACTGCCATTGGAACTTTCTTTGATAAGCTCCATATGGCAGTTGCTACTTATGCTGCTATGTATTGAGAAAGCAGCTGATTATAAGATCCTTATTGTAAGTAAAGCATACAATAGCTATCATTGATATAGCACTAAAGATAGGATAAAGAACTGGATTTTTATGAAGAAAGGGGAAAATTTATCTGGCTTTTGCTTCCTAAAAGAGTTCTATTAAAACTGTGAAACAAAGGTTTCCCCTAGAGAAATATTTGTTGTGAAATTCACAAATGTATACAATACAATCATAGATTCATTGTCAAATATATGTAGGCATTAATAATAATGAGAACTTTGACTTTTGAACTCTAAATGGGAGAAATAAATTTTCTGATTGCTGTGCTTTTTAAATCCTTCAGTATTTTCATTTTATAATTGTTTGGTGATATATTTTATTTTAAAATAACCTATATTTTCCAATGTATCCCTTTCTCTTGTCCAAAGAGCCATTTTTAAAAATAAATGAATGAGAATAAAAGAATAATTCAGAAAAAATAGTGAAAATATTCAAATATCCTGACATAATATATCATGTTTATGTCAATCAGGAACACTACCTACAAAGAAATGTCATATCTCTTCATTAAATCTTAAATTAGAATTTTGATATTCATGACACTTAGTTTCTATTATTGTGATTTTTAAAATATACTTTGCTATAATCATAATATATACTATTGCCCTGACTATGCTTGCTTTATTTTGTTCCTGTCCATACAAATTTTTTTATGGAAAATTTTCTCCAAATTTATTATATTCATTATTTGTTGCACTAAAGGAATTTTATATTTCATTTATATATCAGAATGGGTTAAGCTAATCCCCAATTCCTACAACTATTTGAAGCATATGTACATATATATATATATATATATGTTTATATGCACATAGCATATAGATGTCTTGTGCATATATTCTTATTTCATTTATGATATCTAAAACTACATAAAATCATACATCAATGAATCTATGATGAGGGGTGTATCAATTGGGCAAGGAAGATTAACACATCTGTTATGAGGTCTTGCTGACATCTTTTCAAGGCTGCTCATCCACCTTTTGTATCTACTCTTCATCCATATCTCATTTGTGATGCCAAACAGCTATATTATTCATGGCAACCACACTCTGATAAAACTATCTTAGTAGACATCCTAACCATGTTGAGGTTAACTGATAGGTCTCAAACCTGTCAGTGATTTAATGGGATGTCTAAATCAAGCATGTGAAGACTTCCTCAGGCAAAATGGGCAGATGAGATAGTTCTAATAGCCATGAAGGCAACTGAAGATGAAAGTAGGGAGCACTATGAGTTTAGTCAGATATCAAAGATGCCAAAGTCATCCAATGTATCTTAATCCATCATCTATCATCTTAACTTTTGTCTTGATGCTAAATTTCAACAACTGTAAAAGAGTGAGGCTGAATTTTTGCAACTCTGCCTCATTTTAAATTCCTCTGATTTCATTGGTCCACTTTGAAAGAATGAACAATTATTTCATCAATGTGGTTGATTGTTCCTGTATTGTAGGCTGCAACCCATCCTAATTTACTCATAGTAAAAAGCTTTGGTTACACATAATTCTTGACTTACACTACAATATTTTCTCTATGACTTCGATCATTTCATGGAAATTAGTACACTTCTTATTACACCCATGTATCATCTCTTTCTTTTTCTAATTGGCCAGCCAAGTTCAGAGGTCATGAAGTTCAAAATTTAAAGGACATCAAAAAACATCTAATGTTTAATCCTCAAGCTTTTTAATTTCAGGATGCCTTTAAGCTCTTTACATATTTTGAGGAGAATTTAATGTAACTAAGTAGCATAGAGGAAAGATGGCTGGGAATGGAGAAGGGAAAATCTGCACTGAAATCTAGCCTCAATCATTTACTAGCTGTGTCTCCTTAGGAAAAATCAATTAATTCATGTTTGCCTCAGATTCCTCAGCTATAACATTGGGTAATACTTATAGCTATTCTTCAGAATTGCTATGAGG
This sequence comes from Gracilinanus agilis, assembly GCF_016433145.1. Taxonomy (NCBI): domain Eukaryota; kingdom Metazoa; phylum Chordata; class Mammalia; order Didelphimorphia; family Didelphidae; genus Gracilinanus; species Gracilinanus agilis. The sequence continues at coordinate 3,118 of NW_025366110.1, read as the reverse complement.
ATCTCATAAGATAGTATTTATTAAGTGTCAAGCAAAGTGACTGGCACATAGTAAGTGCTTAATAAATGTTTCCTTTCTTCCCCAAAACTTTTGTTAATGTGTGTCTTGACTACCAACATTTATCATATTACAAATTAAACATAAGCAATAGGACACACTCTGGTAGCTACCTGAGCTCATCATCTACATGTTGACAACAAGATAATGAGTTTTTTATAGCCCTGTAACTTTAAAAAAGTTATTTTGTTAAATTATGGATGATTTGTTTCCTGCACTTATGTCAAAAGGACATATACAGACCTTCTTATTTACTGAAATATTGAATTGTTTTGAGCAAAGAGGCATAAAAATAAACTAGAATATTTTAAATGATTTTTGCATCTTTTGAAACAAAAAATAAATGAAGATGTAAGTATAATGATGAGTAATGGTTATTTTTACTGTCGGAATATATTCATAATTACTTATAAGAGATAATAAAGTAAGAAAGTTATTTCTAGAATTATAAATATAAATAAATTACAAATCTGCCACTTTGGGCATTATAAGCATTATAAGCATTTTTATGAATGATTTTGTTTTTGCTCTTTTTTTTCCTATAGTGTAGTTTTGCACTATAGAATGTTTTTTTTTACTGCCTGATCAATACCAGATGCTTTGTGTATGGAAGCCCTTTATCCCCCTTTATTTTTAACATTTTAGCTTTATTCAGAATACTGACATGATTTTCATAATTTTGAATGCTTGTTATTGCTTTTAGTTGAACATAAATTTCTTAAAGAATGTCTAAGTATTTGGCAGGGACAAGGTAAATCATGTTTTCCAATCGGCTTAGCACAAAAATGCATTTGCTGCTAAAAATGATGCATATCAACATGATACATAAAACATTCTAAATCCCCAAGAGCAATAGTCTGCTACTTAGAGATTAAAAATCAGCATATGAACTTTTACTTCTTTTTTCTTTTAATTTTTTTTTTATTTTAAACCCTTAACTTCTGTGTATTGACTTATAGGTGGAAGAGTGGTAAGGGTAGGCAATGGGGGTCAAGTGACTTGCCCAGGGTCACACAGCTGGGAAGGGTCTGAGGCAGGATTTGAACCTAGGACCTCCCGTCTCTAGGCCTGGCTCTCAATCCACTGAGCTACCCAGCTGCCCCTGAACTTTTACTTCTAATAGCACATACACACACAACAGATTGACAAAAGTTTTCTAATCCAATACCTAATTTGTTTTAGCATCTTCATCTCTAATTGTTAGAAGAATTATAGTTCCAAGAAAAAGTACAGCATTAATTAAACATTTGAAAGGTTTTGTGATAAAAACTTTAATACAAACTTTACAAAGTCACTTAATTTAATGAAGATATCTTTTAAATATTTTCCTTAATATATCTTATAAACGATTTAATCTACCACCACTTAATTATTTTTTTAGAGTGATTTATACTTCAAGAAATCCAATCTTTTTTTTTATTAACATGACTGAGTTTGCTATTTACTATGAATTCTGTAATGGTCTAAAAAAATTCATGTGGATGTCACTGCATCTGATTTAAAATTGAGGAAGAATTTAGACACTGTGACAATCACATTTAATAGACACTAAAATGAGGAAATGAATCTATAAACAATATTTGGTTATAAAATAATATCTAAAATTTTAAGTGTATTTAATTTTCAGGTATATGGTTCTTTCTTACATTTTATAACACTAGGTAAACTATAATATGTTTTATATATTCTCTAAATAAACTCTTTCTATATCCTTATTTAAATTAAAATTTCTCATAGATATATAAAGATATACAGAATGAGAACATAAACATTTATATAATTTTTGTCCATCTATCTTTATTTCTATCTGTATGTCTGTCTACATAACATCTATTTGTTTATCATAATCTCAGTGGAAAACATCCAAAATCAAATAAATCTGCATGATGGAGAGGGAACTTTAAAATTTTATTAGAGTGGATATGTGGAAATTAAAATTTAATTGACTTCTTCAAGGTCAAATGACCACTATGTGTCAAAGGCAAATTTGAACAGAAGAGTTTTCCTTATTCTGTGGCCATAGACACATACAAATACACATAGACATAGTTCTTATCAAAGTAATAATCAGTTTATTTATAGACCAACATCTCACAATATATAAAAAGATAAAATAAAAATGAAAAATTATTTAGACAAAAAAGTGACATCATTATGTAAATGTGGGGGCATAGAAAAATTTACCTTGTCAGATCTATGGATAAGGGAGAATTTATAACCAAAGGAAAAATAGACAGGAATTAACAAAGTAAAATGGACCATTTTGATTACATGAAATTTGAAAGTTTTTACACAAACAAATGAAATGTAACAAAAATTAGAAAAAAAACAGGAAATTGAAAAATTTTTTAGAGGAAATTACTCAGATAAATTTCATTTCTCACATGGGAAATTAAAACAAATTCATAACATAAGAGCCTTTCCTTAGCTGATATCAAAAGAGTAAGCAATTTTCAGAAGTAATCAAAGTTTTCACTTTGACATAAATAATTCTAAATTTCTATTGACTAGAAAAATGCAAATTAAAACATTTCTGAGTTTATCTTGGGAGATTGTGGAAAGATAGGGGAGTAGGGAGCAAAACTTCCTGATTTTCACAATCCCCCCACAAACAAAAAAAAATCACTGCACAGAATCAATGCTAAAAGTAAAAATAACAAAAACAAAAAAAGTCTGATGAGTTGGGAGTGAAGATGAGTCTTCAAGGAAAATTAGAGAAGAAGGTCTCTGACTTCTCTGACCTCACTCAGTATTTCAAAAAGCAAAGGAACTGGTTTATAACCAAGCATAATATACTCATCAAAGTTGTCCATAATTATACAAGGGGAAAAAACGAATATTTAAACTAAAGGAATTTAAAATATTCTTGATGGAAAACTCAAAAATCAGTAGAAAAATTTAAAAACAAGAAACATAATAAGGAAAACATGAAAGACAAATTATAATTTTTTACTTCTTATATGGAAATTATGTAAACTATAACACTTAAAATGAGACAATTATTTGAGTAATTCAAAAGATCATATATATATACATACACATATATACACATATATATATA
>NW_025366109.1:0-1392 GCF_016433145.1 Gracilinanus agilis | reverse complement strand
TGTTTTTCTAGAGTTTCATTAATATTAAGAGACTAGGAGGGTCAGCTTGGAATCTCAGTGTATTAAGAGCCAGACTGAGAGACAGGAGGTCCTAGATTCAAATCTGGCCTCCAACACTTCATAGCTGTATGACCTTGGGCAAGTCACTTAATACCCTTACCACTCTTCTGCCTTGGAGCCAATAGATAGTATTGATTCTAAGATGGAAAATAAGAGTTTTTTTTTAAAAAGGGATTATTGGAGGCAGCTGGGTAGTTCAGTGGATTGAGAGCCAGGCCTAGAGACAGGAGGTCCTAGGTTCAAATCTGGCCTCAGACACTTCCCAGGTGTGTAACCCTGGGCAAGTCACTTGATACCCATTTCCTACCCTTACTACTCTACTGCCTTGGAGGCAATACACTGTATTGACTCTAAGATGGAACATAAGGTTTTAAATTTAAAATTTAAATTTAAATTTAAAATTTTCAGATTTTAAAAAAAGAGAAAGACTTTTAATGCAATGGGGTCAGTTTGGAAATTCTTTACTTTTTAATGATAATTTTATAATCTTATATTTTGGATGAAATTTATTCCATTGTATTTATTTTTTCCTCATGGTCTTAAATATATCTGCCCATCTATAGTTCCATAAGCAAGGGGAGAAAACTATGGCTGAATTAATTTAATTGCCTTCAAAACTGTCATATAGCAGGCAAGTGTTGGATCCTGAGTTCTAATCTGGGTTTAGACATTTAATACTTGTGAGAGCCTAGCTGAAGAAGTCATTTAATCTTATTTGCCTTCGTTTCCTCATGTGTAAAATGAGCTACAGAAGAAAATGACTAATTACTATAGTATCTTTGCTACAAAACCCATATGAGGTGGCAAAGAATAAGATATGATATGATTGAAAAATGACTGAAAAATCACCCATTCAATTCTTGATAACATCAAATTTTAAGGTGTAATTTTTAAAAAAAGAACAATGATATTTTAAAAGCACTTTATAAAAATATTCCTCTCCAAAATTCTATGATATTGAAAGTGTGAATTTCTTTACCTAGCTGTAAATTTTAACATCCAAATTAAAAGCTTCTTAAAGAAAAGAGAAACCCATAGTAATGTTTAATTCTGTTTCTATCTCCAATAATCAATGGGATATCCATGAAAACTAAACAAGGTTCAAAGTTTACATCAAATCTATGATATCTGAATGTGATCTTATACAGGTTACTCCTCATGTTCTTAGAGTAGAGACCCATTCTATCACACCTTGTAAGAATTCAATAATTCTCTCATTTTTCATAAGGCTCTTCTGGATTTGACTACTATTGTTCTCTCAAAGATATTAAGAAAATGAATCTTAGTGACTTATTATTGGCCATTGTCTTCATCATCCAGATTGGAATTGGG
>NW_025366108.1:0-5695 GCF_016433145.1 Gracilinanus agilis | reverse complement strand
TTCTTCAAGGTTCATAACAATACCATAGACTGTCATATCCATTTATATCTTGATTTTGTCATCTAGGATGTTAATTATAACCCCAATCTTTATTTCCTTTGCATTTTTAGTGAGAATGCCATCTACACATTTATCAGAGACATGATAAAAATATTGAACAGGAAAGATTTAAGATCTAAGAACAGATCCCTCAAATGTTCTATTGTGTACTTATTGGGACATTAACATTGAACCATTAAAAACTATACTGAAAGAAGATTTTTTTTCAGAGATACTACCTGTAAAAAACTTTTCCAGCTTTTTGCTTTCCTTCTGGTTTTATTTGCATAAAACCTTTTTAATTTAACATAATCAAAATTATCCATTCTCATATTAAAGCTCTCTACTTCCTATTTGGTGATAAATTCTTTTTTTATCCAGAGACCTGGCAGGTAAACTATTCCATGCTTCCTTAATTTGCTTATTGTATTATCATAAATCATGTATCCATGGTATACAGGGTGATATCCCCAATCTCTGCCATACCATTTTCCAATTTTCCCAACAGTATTTGTCAAAGAGTAAGGTCTTGTCCCAAAAGCTTGGACCTTTTAATTTATCAAACACTAATTTACTATTATTTATTTTTAAAATATTTTTACTATAATTTGTTGTTATGTATTGGGTACCTCATCTATCCAGTGATCAACCTCTCTATTTCTTAACCTAAACCAGATTGTTGGTAATTATAGTTTGAGATCTCATATGACTAGGCCCCATTCCTTCACATGTTTTTCATTGATTCCTTTAATATTCTTGACCTTTTGTTCAAGATGAATTTTGTTATTATTTTTTCCTAGCTGTATAAAATTATTTTTGACATAATTTTATTGGTATGACACTGAATAAGTAGATTAATTTAGATAGAATTCTCATTTTTATTATATTGGCTCAGCCTCTCCATGAAAAATTAACATTTTTCTAATTGTTTAGATCTGGATTCATTTGTGGAAAGAGTTTTGTTATTGTGTTTAAATAGTTCCTAGGTTTGTTTTGGCAAGTAGAACCCTAAGTACTTTCTATTATCTATAGTTAATTTAAATGGAAATTCTTTTTCTATCTCTTGATGCAGGGCTTTGTATGAAACTAGTAAATTTTATAGCAAATTTCTCTAATAAATGTCTAATTTCTCAAATATATAAAGAATTTAGTCAAATTTATAAAAATATGTCATCCTCCATTTTTTGTGGTCAAAGGATATGAACAAGCAGTTTTCAGATGAAGAAATCAAAGCTATCTATAGTCTTTTGAAAAAATGCTCTAAATTTCTATTGATCAGAGAAATGCAAATGAAAATAACACTGAGATATGACCTCATACCTCTCAGATTGGTCAATATGATAGAAAATAAAAATGATAAATGATTGGGGGGATTTGGAGAATTAGAACATTGCACATTAGTTGAGTTGTGATTCAATCCAATCATTCTGATGAGAGATTAAGAACTAAGCCCATAGGACTCTAAAACTATGCATACTCTTTGAATCAGCAATACCACTACTATGTCTATCACACAAAGAGATCTACCATCACTTCCCCCACAAACACAAGAAAAGGAAAGGACCTATTTATACAAAAATGTTTATTACAGCTCTTTTTGTGGTAGCAAAGAGTTGGAAATTGAGGGATTGTCCATAAATTGGGGAATAGCTAAACAAGTTGTGGTATTTGTAATAAAAAACTATGGTGCTTTAAGAAATGATGGGCTGTATGGTTTAAAAAAACTGGAAAGACTTAGATGAACTCATGCAAAATGAAATGAGCAGAACCAGAAAAACATTATACACAGTAACAACAATATTCTTAGATGAGTAGCTATGAATGACCTAGTTATTCTCAGCAATACAGTGATCTAAGACAATCTCAGAGACTTATGTTGGAAAAAAGTCATTCTCCTCCAGAGTAAGAATTGAGGGCATCTGAATGCCGACTAAAAACATATCATATTTGACTTTTCTTCTTTTTTGTGATCTATTCCACAAAATGACTAATATGGGAAAAGGTGTCACATGATTGCATATATAAAATCTATATCAGATTACTTACTGTCCCAGGGAGAGGGGAAGGGTGGGAAGGAATGAGTGAGGGAAAGTAAGGGAAAGAATTTGGAACTCATTTTTTTTATGTTAAAAATTGCTTTTACATGTAAATGGGAAATTTTAAATATTATTTTAAAAAACTGCACTGTGATTTCAATCAACCAACTGAACATCATTTCTGTCAAGACTGCATATTTACTTCTATTATTGTATGCCATCCATCTTCCTATTATCTCCCTAAAAATAGCATCATATGTTTTATTAAATTTTTTCTAAATTTGATTTTTTTTGTCTTAACATGGCTTCCCTTGAAACTAATTAGGTTTTATTTTTCATATTTATTTTTTGACTAACACTTTTTAGTCTTTGTTAATGGCTATTAAAAATAGTCAGAACAATATTTGCATAGTACTAATTATTTTCATAGTTTTCATTTTCATGTTCCATTCATTCGAATATCATTTGTCACTTTAAAAAATCTTTGTTTTTTAAGGGAAAAAATACATACATACAAACATGTTGAAAAAAATTTACTCTAGACTAAACCTAGATTTTATACAGATTGAGATATAAACACATACCAGAGAGGATGAATTACACTTGTGGTCTGAGAACAAAAACACTGTTCCAAGCAGGGAAGAGATGTTGGACATGTGGGTGGGTGGTTTGGGACAAAGGTCTCCTCTCCCAGCAACAGAGGTCTCAAGACAAGCTAGGAGCTAAAATGACAGAGAAAAGGACATTCATCTTGCTCAACCCTCCAAACACATAAAAATAGAAAACAAAGCACCTCAAAACAAAAAAAGAAGGATGAACATGTCTCACTGGAGTTAGAAGGGAGAGTAGTCCAACAAGGGGGAAGGGGAAAGGGATTGGCAGAACACAGAGCAGATCAAAGTGCTTTTATATGGCCCAAGGCAATGAAGCAGCAGAGAGGGGAGAAGCCTAAAAGCAGCCATACAAGCTTCTACGTAGCCTGAGGTAAAGAAATGGCAGAGTGGGGAAGCAGACCAATGCAATGCCTACCAGCCTGAGACAATGAAAGAGTGGAGCATGGAGCAGCCCTACAAATTACCAAATGGTCTGAGGAAATTAAACAGCAGATGGGGAGCATCCCAAAGCCAGTCCTATCCACTTTCATATGGCCCAAGGTAAAGGGCAGACCAAGGAACAGCCTAGCACAAAAGACAATAGGAAAACTGACAGCAGGAGGAGCAAAAGCTATCTGGGTAAATAGCTGCAATATCCTCTCCCCACAAGAAGTCAGCTGGACCACCCCCTCAAAGTGTACACTGATGGACCCAATCACCAGAGAAGACTACACTGCAAGCTTAGAACAGTACTCCCTTGACCTCAAGAGCAGAGCAGATTGACAAGGTAACAGGGGGAGGGGGTGAGATGAAAACTAGAAAATGAGCAAACAACAGGAAAAAAAAGTCTAATCTTGGAAAGTTACTTTAGTGACAGGGAAGATCAAAATATAAACTCGGAAGAGGACAACAATAACAGAAAGAAAACATATAAAGCAAAGGAAAGTGAGAAAGGATATGAGACTCCCAAAAAAATCTTGGAAGAAACTGAAAGGGAGTTAAAAATCAAATAATAGACAAAATTATTTAAAAATTCAACTCGAAAACTAGAATGGAACAAATGGAAATGGAGGCCAAAAAAGCCACTGAAGAAAACAATTTTCTAAAGACTAGAATGGACCAATCAGAAAAGGAAATCTAAAAGCTCAAGGAAGAAAATAACTTCCTAAAAATTATAATTGAGCAACTAGAAGCTGATAACTCCAGAAAGCATCAGGAAACAATAAGATGAAATCAAAAGAATGAAAAAATAGAAGAAAATCTGAAATATCTCATTGGAGAATAGATCCAGGAGAGACAATCTAAGAATCATCAGAATATTTAAAAGCCATGAACACTGAAAGAACCTGGGTAACATATTATAAGAATTCATCAGGAAATGCTGTCTTGATATCCTTGAACAAGAGAGAAAAATAGAAATGGAAAGAATCCACGAATCATATCCTGAAAGATACCCTAAAATAAAATGTACCAGGACTATTAAAGGCAAATTCAAAAACTACCAGACCAAGGAAAAAGTCCTGGATGCAGCCAGAAGGAAACAATTCTAATATCATGGAGCCATAGTCAGGAAAGGACCAGGTTTAGATCAACATCTCACACCCTACACCAAGATAAATTCAGAATGGGTGAATGACTTGAATATAAAGAAGGAAACTATAAGAAAATTAGGTGAACATAGAATAATATACCTGTCAGATCTATGGGAAAGGGAAAATTTTAAAACCAAGCAAGAGTTAGAAAAATTTACAAAATGTAAAATAAATAATTTTTATTATATTAAATTAAAAAGGTTTTGTACAAACAAAAACAATGCAACCAAAATCAGAAGGGAAACAACAAACTGGGAAGAAATCTTTATAACAAAAAACTCTGATAGGGGTCTGATAACTCAAATATACAAGGAGCTAAATGAATTGTATAAAAAATCAAGCCATTCTCCAATTGATAAATGGAAAAGGAACATGAATAGGCAATTTTCAGATAAAGAAATCAAAACTATCAATAAGCACATGTGAAAGTGTTCTAAATCTCTAATAATTAGAGAAATGCAAATCAAAACAACTCTGAGGTACCACCTCACACCTAGCAGATTGGCTAAAATGAGAGAAGGAGAGAATAATGAATGTTGGAGGGGATGTGGCAAAATTGGGACATTAATGCATTGCTGGTGGAGTTGTGAACTGATCCAACCATTCTGGCTGGCAACTTGGAACTATGCTCAAAGGGCTATAAAAGACTGCCTGCCCTTCAATCCAGCTATAGCATTGCTGGGTTTGTACCCCAAAGAGATCATGGATAAACAGACTTGTACAAAAATATTTATAGCCGATGCTATTTGTGGTGGGAAAAAAAACTGGAAAACGAGGGTATGCCCTTCAATTGGGGAATGGCTGAACAAATTGTGGTATATGCTGGTGATGGAATACTATTGTGCTCAAAGGAATAATAAACTGGAGGAATTCCATGTGAACTGGAAAGACCTCTAGGAATTGATGCAGAGTGAAAGGAGCAGAACCAGAAGAACATTGTACACAGAGACTGATACACTGTGGTAAAATAGAATGTAATGGACTTCTGTGCTGGCAGCAAAGCAATGACCCAGGACAACTCTGAGTGACTTATGGTAAATAACGCTACCCACATTCAGATGAAGAACTGCAAGAATGGAAACACAGAAGAAAAACAACTGCTTGAACACCTGGCTTGATGCAGACATGGTTGGGGATGTAGACCTGAAACGACCATACCAATGCTACTATCAATAATATGTAAATAAGTCTTGATTGATCACACATGTTAAAACCAGTGGAAATGTGCGTTGGATATGGGGGGGAGGGGTGAAGGGGAAAGTAAAAACAAGAATCATGTAACCATGGAAAATTTTTCTAAAAAAATAAAATATTTAAATAAAAAAACCCACAATGTTAAAATTGTTTACACATATAATTGGAGAAAAATAAAATCTTTAAAATTAAAAGAAAGAAAGAAAGAGAGAGAGAAAGAAAGAAAGAAAGAAAGAAAGAA
>NW_025366107.1:0-4050 GCF_016433145.1 Gracilinanus agilis | reverse complement strand
AGATTGCTAAAGGACTTAAAGTTATTTGGAAGTTGTGGAGTTCAAACTAAAGTTTGTTGAAAATAATTTATTATGAAGATTTTGGTACATGCTAAATTTTATATTGTAGGTGATCTCACTTGGTAAAGAGAGATAAAAGACAAGGTTGTTAAGTCATAAAAACCTAAATCAAGCCAGGCAGCCTTAGGGTAAATTGCTCATAAACCCTTCCTTGCAAACAGGAAGGAAAAGAAAGAAATACTTTTAATTGTTCCACTTTGATACTGTTAGGGTTCAAAATGGGTGGCCTCCAGAGGAACACACGAGACAATTCAATCAAAGCAGGAGAAAGCTTTATTGCCAGTACACACTGGGGAAACTCAGCAAAGAGAGTCCTGAAGTGTGCATTCAGAAGAGGGAATATATATGTTTCCAGGATATAGGTGCCTTTGTCTTAGGGTGAGCTAATAGCTAGACAGAGGGAGTAGGGGATGCTTTCAGGTGCCACAGGATATGATTCTTAATCTTCAAGGCTGTTCTGTCTAGGAATCTTCAAGGCTGTTTCATTTAGGGGCCCTGGGGCTTCCAGCCAGGAGTTGTCCCTGGGACTGTGAGTCAGAGAGATAACTGCCCTGCTTGAGTCGGGCATGACGTTATCCAAAAACTCCTCTGCTTAATTGCTAAGTTTAGCTTTTTGGCTATAATATTCTTATAAGCTATAAGCCATAATATTTCTATAAGCTTTTCTGGCTATAACAATACTTAGGAACTGATATAGCAACACAGTACATAAGTAACATCTTAAAGAGTTTAAAGATAGGGGCAGCTGGGTAGCTCAGTGGAGTGAGAGTCAGGCCTAGAGACAGGAGGTCCTAGGTTCAAACCCGGCCTCAGCCACTTCCCAGCTGTGTGACCCTGGGCAAGTCACTTGACCCCCATTGCCCACCCTTACCAATCTTCCACCTATGAGACAATACACCGAAGTACAAGGGTTTAAAAAAAAAGCATCACTTAAAGAGTTTAAAGATGAGCATATTTTAATTGTATACTTCAGAGTTTTAAAGATATGTTCAAGCAAGTAAAAGTTGATAGAAAAGTCATGGATATCTTGTAAAACAGTTTCTTTTTTTGGCAGTACAGTTGTTATAGGGGTGCAAATGGTGAACCCCTGGGTTCGGGAAGGAGGCCCTGAGGATGAGAGGACTCCAAGTTTAGCTTAGAAGTATCCTTTTCAAAGAGCATGGACATGACTGCTTGCACTCAGGCATTTAGTGAGTGGGGGGGTCTGTCTGAGATCCTCTGGGCTTAGGCTATCAAGGTGTGGTCAGAGGTGTATCTGTTTAAATTGATCAAAAATATTTTTTTACGTTTAAAGTTATCATAAATGGTTTTTCATCTCAGTGTATTAAAATTGACTAACTTCATTATTAAATTTGACTCCCTGCTCTTGAAAATAGATAAGCAGCCTGCTGGTCAAAAGGCTTGCTTTAAGGTTTATAGTGCTTAAAAGGTTTCAAATCTTGTAATTGAAAATAGACCCTGTTATACTACATGCTTTATGATACTCCTTTAAGTATGACTTTTATGTAAATTGTTGCTAAAACATGTGCTTTAAGTGTTGTTTGAATGTAAACAAAAGCTCATTGTAAACCTGACTGTACCATGGGTTTTGTTCAATATTTAGTGGTTACCTCAGTTTACCAATTTGTACTATGAACTGAATCTTATAATGAGCACTATGCTAAAGACACAGTGCCTCAATTCTTGGGAGTTATTGATTAGCATTTGAAGGGATACCAAATGATATGTTTATTTTTGTGATGGTAATAGAGAGTCAGAGAAAGTGAAGAGGTAAGGTGTGTTGTGTTTGAATACAGAAGAAAGAAAGACTTGGATGTCCCGAGTATGCAGATTCGTGATGGGTAAATGGAAGTTGTGTTCTGCTTTTTAAGGAGAGGGTTTGAGGGAAAAAGAGAGAAGAAGGAGAGAGAAGGAGAGATGAAAGAGAACAGATAGGGAGGTGAAAGAGAATAGATAGATGTTCTACTCTTATAATTGGATCCTTGACCTAGGGACAATGTCTAATATTAGTGTATATGGTATTGGGAAAAGTCACAAATAGTTCTGGAATTCTCTTGAAAGTTACACTGAAGAGATTCCTGTCTGGCTTGTCTTAGTCTTTCAGATGGCCTAGGTACAGGAGAAGACACAGCCCTGATTTATATTTACTGTGGAGCTACTCAATCCAGCACTCCTGTTCCTTAATTCAGGTTTTGTGACTAAAGTGTAATATGTTAATTATTGCCAAAATATGTAAGAATAACTGAATGATCAGCCTGGTAGGGAGGTGAAAGGCTTGTTTGAGGGTATGGAAATTGTTTCCAGAATGCTGCTTAGCAGAATTTCTCTGAGCTGTAATGGGAAAGACTTGTCTTTTAAGGAAGGAAAAGGCTTCTGGGATCCAGTAGTGATATAGTGCAAAAGACAGAGAATATTCTGTGATGGTTAGAGAGGCAATTCTAGGGCTCAGCCTGGACTGGACCTCTTCTGACCATCTAGGCTACTAATGCTTGAGTGACACAAGGATGGCATGAGCCAGTGACAGCTTTGGCCTGTACATGGAACCCCTCACTATGTGTCCCTTGGGATGTGAGGAAATGCTTTCCTATCTGCCTTCCCTTTTTGGAGCAAGTTCCCATAATCAGCACTTAATGCAAGTTGTAAAATTAATGTTTCCATCTCCCCAAACAACCTATTAGGTTAATAATTGGAAATTGTCAAATTGTTAGGGAACACACTTTGAGAAGTAGGTGAAGTTTAGTGATAGATGACTTGTAGCTTGCAGCCTTAATTTACCACAACTGAAGTTTGGATCTTAAGCATGGAAATAACCCAGGGCTTTCTGGATTTCCTCCAGGATCTGGGATAAAGAAATTTATCTGTAAAATATTATTATTCAAGTAGTTATAGATGCCATATTAATGTGGGCTTTGCAAAAGGATATATTTTTTTAACAGAAACATCACATGCCAACTCTGCAAACAACTTAGGGATCAAATTTCCTAAAAGGTTTAATTCCCGTCAGAGGATGATTTCTGGGAATAAAATCTGTTGGCTAAGATACCCAAATGTTAATGTTTAATATCAGTTTCTATTGTGCTAATTTTCTTTCTTTGTATCTGGTGTTCTAGTTTTTGCCCTAGTCCTAGGTTCTATACTTCTGCCTTAGGGATGGATGCTCCCCCTTGTGACCTGTCTGTCAGTCTGGGGAAACAGTCTCTGGTCTCCAAGCCTTCAGGACCCTGGCATTTGCTGTAGAGGTGCCCCTGAAGACCCTGTGCCCACAGCTCCTCCTCCTTTTCCCCCTCTCAGAGATTCTACGCCCCTTCTCAGCTTGAAGAAGCTACAGAAGATGGAAACCATCGACCCTCTTCCATTAGACATTTGGAGGAGGGGAGGGGAGACGGCATGGGACATTGTGGGACATTGTACCCCAGAGACAGCATAGAACACTGTACCCCCATAGTGAAAAATTTTTTCAGGCAAACTATAGGCAGGAAAATTCCTTTGCTTCCACTATGTACCCTTCCCCTTATTCTTAACCTCCTAGCAGCTTTTGTAAAGGAATGAATTAACACAGTTTAGCTTATGGTCCTGCATCAGTATTGCCTGACAACCCCCACCCTTGATATGGCGTGTGCTGTCACCAATCTTTAAAGGACCACCTGAGCATGATTCCTCAGGATCAAAAGAAAAAATCAGTCTGGCAGTCTACTGAACTATTTCTGGCCTGGACAAGCTACCCCTAGCCCCCAAGGTTTCCCAGTACAGTCTTCTTTATCTCCCCCTATCATAAACCTAAAACTGAAGCTATCTTATCTGATGGATATTAACCTTCTTGAGGAATGTTTGTCTATGTTTGCCTGCTTAACAATATTTGCCTACTTAATGTATGTTTGCCAAATGCTTCCAGACCCCTGACCCTGAAACCCCTCCTCCCCAGATGCTTCCTGACCACCTGTCCCTGACACTACCTTGATAATTATGTATGTACCAACCCCCTTCCCCAAA
>NW_025366106.1:0-6092 GCF_016433145.1 Gracilinanus agilis | reverse complement strand
TATATACATATATATATATATGCAAGTCTTTATGTATCAACCACAGATAATCATCTAAAATATTTTAACTGTACATAGTTAAAATATTTTAGAGGATTATCTGTGGTTGATACATAAAGACTTGTACTCTTCTTAGATTACTATTTTAATGGGGCCCAGAAAATTGGTCTGTATGGCCATTTCTGCAAAGAAAAAAGTATCAAACCACATATTCACAGATTACATCCCAGTCAGCCACACTATTTTTTTACATTTCCATAACACTAGGTAGGTTATCATTCACTGCTAATTACATATAGGGATAGATTTCACAGTGAAAAAGATTATACTTCTATAGAGGTCAATAATAAATAGTTATGAAAGAAAGCTTCAGGCAGTTAAGAGCTGGTGAAAGGTTAAACGAGTTGCCTTAGGAAATTATTGTTATCCCATTATTTCCATTTATAATTTAGTATTTTATTTTCCAAATTACATGTAATAATATTCTTTTATATGTATTTTCTGAAATTATAATATCCAATTTGACTCTTTTCCTTCCTTTCCTCCATCCTCCTTAAGATTATAAGAAATTTGATCTCAGTTATAAATGTCTTATCATGCAAAACACATTTCCATTTTAATCATATTGTGAGAGAACACTCATATAAAACCCAAACCCAAAAACTAAACACACAAACACACAAACACACTCACAATATAAAATAAATTGAAAAATACTATGCTTCAATTTTAATTCAAACTCTATCAGTTCTTTCTCTGGAGGTGAATAGTATTCTTTGCCATAAATCTTTCAGAGTTTTCTTGGATCACTGAATTGCTCAAAACGCCTAAGTTTTTCTCAACTGATCACTGTACAATATGGCTATTATTTTGTACAACATTCTCCTGATTCTGCTCACTTCACTCTGCATCAATTCAAGTAGGTCTTTCCAGGTTTTACTGTGATCATCCTGCTCATCATTTCTTTTTTTTTGAACGTTAAATCATTGAAAGCATTTTATAATTCCCCAAATATAATTCAGCTTACTTTCTTCTTTTTTATATAATTATAGGCTCAGCTCATCATTCATTTACAATGCCTGTCCAAGATGTGTACTAGTGTGCTAACATAAGGTACTGGCCATCAAATTACGTTTTCTTTTTATTGTCATGCAAAACACACTTCCATATTGGACAATGTTGTAAGAGCACACTCATATAGAACCCAAACCCCCAAATAAAACCAAAGATACACTGATGTGAAAGATTACTCTACCAGTTCTTTCTCTGGAGGAGGATAGTATTCCCCATCATAATTCCTCCAGGAAGGGGCAGCTGGGTAGCTCAGCAGATTGAGAGTCAGGCCTAGAGATGGGAGGTCCTAGGTTCAAATCTGGCCTCAGACACTTCCCAGCTGTGACCCTGGGCAAGTCACTTGACCCCCATTGCCCACCCCTACCACTCTTCCACCAAAGAGCCAATACATAGAAGTTAAGGGTTTAAAAAAAAGTCTTCCAGGATAGTCCTGTATCATAGCATTGCTGAGTCTTGGCTCACCATTTCATATAGTGCAATAGCACTCAATGAAAATTGTATGCCACCATTTGTTCGGTCATTCCACAACTGATGGACATTCACATAATTTCCAATTCTTTGCTCCCACAACTCTTTTTTTCTACAAATAGGTCCTTTTTCCATTTTAAAATATCTTTGGTACAGACCTAGTAGTGGTATTACTGAACCAATGGGTATTCACCCTTTTCTTCCCCTTTGGACATACTTCTAAATTTCCCTCGAGAATCCATGTATCAATTCATAACTGTACCAATAATGCATTAATATTCCAATTTTGCTGTATCTCCAACATTTACTATTTTCCTTTTGTGTCATATAAATCAATCTGCTAGTCGTGTGGCACCTCAAAATTGTTTTAATTTTTATTTCTCAAATCAAGTTATTTAAAATATTTTATAAGACTTTAAATAGCTTTGATTCTTTAATTTGGAAAGTGTCTGTATTATTTGAACTTTTGTCAATTGAGAATGTATATTTTTAGAAATATGACTCAGTACTCACTATATGTAAAAAATGAGGTCTTTATCAGAGAAATTGGCTTAACTCCCCCCCACCACCACCACCAATTGTTTCCTTTCTAATTTTGGTTGCATTGGTTTTGTTGGTAAAAAGATCTTTTTAACTTAATATAATCAAAATTATTCATCTTGCATCTCCTAATGTGTATTTCTTCTCCATCTTATTTTCTATTTTTGTTCCTGCTCTTTCTCTTTCCTTTCACTCCATACCTTCTCAAAAGTGTTTTGCTTCTAACCACTGCCTCCCTCAAATCACCATCACTCCTATTACCCTCACTTTTCTTTTTCCCCTCCTACTTTCCTATAGGGTGAGCTAAATTTCTATACTCAACTACGACCAACCCAAATGTTATTCTCCTCTGAACCAATCCTGATAAGAGTAAGATTTAAGCATTTTCCATCAATACTCTCATCCCTGCCTCTGATTTAATAGCGTTTTTATTCTTATTCAGGGGGTATAATTTACCCCAATCTACCTCTCCCTTCCATTTTCTCTTACTGTAGTCCTTTTTTAATCCATTTATTTTTAATTTTTTGGATATCATATCATCATAGTCAACTTATTTCTTTACACTCTACGTCCACTCTTTCTAAGTGCCTTAGTAATGACAAAATCATTGAGGTAAAAAGATCATCTTCCCATAGAATAATGTAAACAGTTTCACTTCATTGAATGTCTCAAGTATTCTCTTTTCTGTTGATCTTTTTATATTTCTTTTGATTCTTGAATTTGAAATTCAGATTTTTCTATTCAAGTCTGGTCTTTTCATCATGAATGCTTATAAATCCTCTATTTTGTTAAATAATGGTTTCACCTTTGATGGGATATATTCAGTTTTGCTAGGTAGATGATTCTTGTTTATAAATCTAGTTCTATTGCCTTCCAGAATATAATATTCTAAGACTTCCAATTATTTAATTTAAAAGCTGCTAAGTTGTGGGTAAGCTTGATTGTGGTTCCATGATATTTGAAATGTTTCTTTTCTGACTGCTTGCAGTATTTTCTCATTTGTCTGGGAGCTCAGGATCTTGGTTATAATATTCTTTAGAGGAAGATCTTTTTTTTAACATTTAATAATATTTATCTTTTAGAAAAGTTAACATGGTTACATGATTCATGCTCTTACTTTCCCCTTCAACCCTGACCTCCCTCCCCCATGGCCAATGCGCATTTCCACTGGTTTTAACATGTGTCATTGATCAAGACCTATTTCCAAATTGTTGATAGTTGCATTTGTGTGGTAGTTTCGAGTCTGCATCCCCCATCATTGTCCATCTCAACCCATGTGTTCAAGCAGTTGCTTTTCTTCTGTGTTTCCAAGAGGAAGATCTTTTTCAGGAGATGACTGGTGGATTTTTTCAATTTCTACTTTACCCTCTGGTTCAATAATATCAATATAGTTTTCTTTTATAATTTCATATAACAAAATGTCCAGGCCTTTTTATTTTACCATGACTTTTAGATAGTCCAATAATTATTAAATTATCTTTTCTGGATCTCTTTTCCTTGTCATTTGTTTTTCCAATAAAATATTTTATATTTTCTACTCATTTTCTCATTCTTTTGAAACTGTTTGGTTTCTTGATATCTCATGAAGCAATTAGATTCCATTTTCCAATTCTAATGGTTTAGAAATGATTTTCTACAGTTGAGCTTTAGAACTTCCTTTTCCTTTTAACCAATTCTACTTTTTTTTAAACCCTTTTCTTACATCTTAGAATCAATACTGTGTATTGGTTCCAAGGCAGAAGAGTGGTTAGGTCTAGGCAATGGGGGTTAAGTGAATTGTCCAAGTTCACATAGCTGGGAAATGTCCACCCATATGCCCTTGGCCAATTTTACTTAAGGAATTATTTTTAATTGGAATTCTGAACTGCTTCCATTTAGCCAATTTATTTTTTTTAAGTCTTATCCTCAGTGAATTTGTGTTCATCCTTTACTGCTTGGTAAATTTTTATTTTTAAGGTTTAATTTTCTTCTGGCATCTCTTTCATTTCTTTTTCTCCATTGTTCTTTGCCTTTTTTCTTTGATTTTTGAAATTCCTTTGTTCAGTTTTTTGAGAACATGAGGCCAATTCCCATTTTTCTTTTGAAGTTTTGCATGCAGCTCTTTTGAACTCATTGTCTCATTCTGAGTTTATACCTTGCTCTTCCTGGTCTCCATAATTATTTTTATGGTTAGTGTTTTGGGTTTTTTTTGGCTTATTTTCCCAGCCTTTTTCCTTGATTTTTATTCTTATCTTAAAATTAGGCTCTATTTCTATGGCACAAGAAAATCTCTCTTGAACTTTAGTATTTCCTTCCTACTATCCTCTGAACTATTTCTGGGTGTCTTCAAATTTCAATTCTTCTAAGGTACTATAGTGGGTTGAGAGTTCTTAATTCCCCCTGTCACTGCTTATTTAATTTCCTTAAGGATCTGATTTTGGTTTACAAAGCCAGATAAACCATCCAGGCTCAAGGATTCATGGAAATCTTGTGCTAGTACTCAGGGACTTACCATAAACTTGCACTGACCTTGCACAATGAGATTTTTTTCCAGAGAACTTTCTGAAGTGGTTTTAGTAGTGCTCTGCTATTAAATTAGGCAGAGTATTGTGGTTTTGTCACTGGCTTGGTCCATTGTAGCAGTGGAAAGGATTCAATTTCAACTGAAGCCTGTACTTGAATTCCAATCTTTTCATTTGCTACCTCTGTAACCTTGTTTCAGGCACTTAATATCTCTATGTCTCAGTGTCTTTATATTTAAAATAAGAGGGTTAAATGATAGTGCTTCTTTTACTATTCATTTCATTATTCTTAAGACTAATTCATGGAGAGACAGGATGCAGTTATCAGCTTAGAATTGAGAAGATTTGTGTTCATTTTATGTCTCTGGAACATTCTAGCTTTGGGATTGTGGACAAGACATGTAAGCCTTTTTTGGTCAGTTTTTTCAATTATAAAAAAAAAAAGTTAGGATTTTACCTGTGATACCAACATCACAAGACCTTTAGAAGGATTGAATGATATAATATAGTAAAATCATTCTATGCAGTTGCAACTTTCTGTAAATGTTAACTATTATGATTATTATTGTTATTTCCTCTTCATCCCTTGTTCATCAAAGTCGACATAGTCCTAGGATAGGTCACTATCCTTTTAATATTATTTTGTGGTTAATCTATGAATTATTGTATGAAGAGATAAATTATTTTATTATTCATCTCTTCTTATTTTTAATACAATTTTTGATTGTCATCTTATTTGCTAGAATTCAGATCCAAATAGTTCTGAAACAAGTCATTCTCCTGCCACTGTTAATTCATTTTTATTTTTTAAACTTTTTCTATAGATAAAATGATGATATATAAACATCTTTTGTAGGTTCACTAAATATAGTATGTATCCTTGAGGTAATTCCAATTGAGCCAGGTAAACAGGGGTATATATCTATAGATCTAGATATCTGTCTATCTATCTACCCATCTATCTGTCTATCTATCTATCACTCTGCTCCAACATACATTTTTTTTCATATTTTATTGTATTTTTATTTATGTTGCTAAATATTTCCCCATTACATTTTTTTTGTTTTTTTTAAACATTTATTAATATTCATTTTTAACATGGTTACATGATTCATGCTCCACCTTTCCCCTTCAACCCCCCACACCCACCCCCCACCCACCCTTGGCCGATGCGCGTTTCCACTAGTTTTGTCATGTGTCCTTGAACAAGACCAATTTCCAAATTGTTGGTAGTTGCATTGGTGTGGTAGTTTCGAGTCTACACCCTCAGTCATGTCCACACCGACCCATGCGTTCAAGCAGTTGTTTTTCTTATATGTTTCCTCTCCTGCAGTCCTTCCTCTGAATGTGGGTAGCATCTTTACCATAAATCCCTCAGAATTGTCCTGGGTCATTGCATTGCTGCTGGTACAGAAGTCCATTACATTCAATTTTACCCAAGCATATCAGTCTCTGTGTATATAGTTCTTCTGGCTCTGCTCCTTTCGCTCTGCATCAGTTCCCGGAGGT
>NW_025366105.1:0-6249 GCF_016433145.1 Gracilinanus agilis | reverse complement strand
ATTATATTTCATTACATTACACTACATTGTACTATAATATTCTATACACACGTACATAATGTATATAATTATATATAATATATTGTGAAAGGAAATTCTTTGTTCTCTTTATCTACTGAGTTCACATTTGTGAAAAGGGAATCCTTTATTCTCTTTGCCTAGCTGGAATTAACACTTTAGTTAACAATAATTTAAGTACCCCTACTTAATACCTCACTAGAATGTGAAGACAGGATTAACTCTCCTTTGTCTACTTTTTGATTGAATCAACAAAAGCTTTAACTAAGTAGAGGAGCTTGCAAACCACTTAGAGAATTCACACTCTCAGAAACTCAATCAGCCAGGAATCTGAACCCTTTTGATGAGAATTTACCCATCCAGAAGGTAAGAAGTGGATCCCACAGACACTGCCCAGGGTGTCTAGGCAAATTGGAAACTGTGATTGGCCCCTATGAAGAGAGGAAGGGACAGAAAGCCACCATAAAAAGCCCTGAATTTCTGGGGCTGAAGGAAGTTAGCATCAAGAAGGGAGTGAGCTTCAAGAAGGAAGTGGGCTTCAAGAAGAAAGGCAGCCTTAGAAGTCATCTTCAGCTTGAGTCATTGTCTTGACCTACCTCTTGGAGGGAACTTGGTTGAGTGGACTTGACTTTCCTTTCCTATCTTCTGGAGATAGTTTAATCCTAGCTGAAGGTCAACAAGTCCTGGCTGAGTAGAGTATGTATGGAGCAATATTTAGACAGCTACACTAAAAATCTCTACCTTTCTGTATTTTTCTACTTTCACTCTTTCTACTTCTTTTGTAAATAAAAGCTATTAAAAGTCATTTTGACTTAAGCAATAATACTTTAAATTGGTGACTATCATATTATTTATAATTTTCATATATTTTAGTGAAACCATTAAAATGTAAGTCCTACAATATATAATTGTATATGATATAAATGTATATAATAATATAATATATAATACACACATGTATACAATTGTATATAAGATAATTGTATATAATATATAAGATAATTATAGATAACATAAATATATACAATGTAATTATACAACATACAATATATTATATATAATATGTACATATAATATATACATAAATGTATATACACACATGTGTGTAATAGATGTATATATTATATACACTTATGTATATACATATATAATATACAATATATTATGTCACAATTACATTATATAAATTTATATTATGTATAATTATATTGTATATATATGTGTGTGTATATGCATGTATACATGCACATATACATATATAACCCTTGCCTTGGATCTTAGAATTAGTTCTAAGTATTTGTTCCAAGGCAGAAGAGCAATAAAGGACTAAGCAATTAGGGTTAAATTACTTGCTCAGGGTTATGCAGCTAGAAAATGTCAGAGTTGAACCCAGGACTTCCTGTCTCTAGGCCTGGCTCTCTTTCCATGGAACCGTCTAGCTGCCTCCCTTATTATATTTTAGATCAATACAATATCCTATTGCACCAGCTGTCAACCTCTTCAGAAAAAATTCCAAATAATGATTGAGAGAGAATGGTCTGAACCATTCAGACTGAAATATAAAATAGATGAAAAACCTCTATTGTCCAGACTAGGACATGCAGACTCTGAAAGGTGTCTCTGTGTCTCTGATATATAGTCTACAAAAGGATAAAGACCTGGACCTAGGATTGTGTCAGAAGAGATCAAGCAGTCCCCTGAGCCTTTTTGAAGCACCTACTATGGTCCAGGTCCTGTGTAAGGTACTAGTCTTTATAAAAGTCCTTTTCCTCAAGAGCCTACAAATATAAGTATATGCAAAGTAAACACAAGGTAATTGGAGGGTGGTGGGGGAAGTTAGAGAGAAGAAGAAGAACTTACAAAGGAAGTGGTATTTGAGTTGAATTCTGGAGGAAGCTAGGTATTAGGCAGGATTGGATTTTGGAAATTCCATAGCTCTTTTATATCTTGATATAACTTGAATAACTTTTTTTGTAAACTCTTGACTACCATCTTAGAATTAATACCATATATTGGTTCCAAGGCAGAAAGAGCTATAAGGGCTAGGCAATGAGGGTCAAGTGACTTGCCCAGGGTCACAAGCTAGGAAGTATCTGAGGCCAGATTTGAACCTAGGACCTCCCATCTCTAGGCCTGGCTCTCAATCCACTGAGCCACCTAGTTGCCTCTTGAATAGCTTTTTACAACAAAGAGTCATCTCTTTTAGCACCAATTTTCTTTCCAATGGTGCCCTGTGACTACGAATCATGGAACACCATAATCTTTGAAGAATTAGACGAACAACTCCACAAGACAACAAAAAGATGCATGGGGTGGGGTGGAGGGGTGAGCAGTCCCTCAGTCCATTAAAATAACTTGAACATGAAAAATAGCACAGAAGGCATGATTGAAGATATCTATATTCAGAAAAGGAGGTGAACCAGGTGATACCAAGAATGTCTTCTACCCCTGACATAAGACAGAAAGACAAAATAAGCTGTTATTAAGTCCCCTCTATGTGTCAAGCACTGTGCTAAGTGCTTTATCTTCTGGCCTCAGATACTTCTTAGTTGTATGACCTTGGGAAAGTCACTTAACCCCCATTACCTAGCCCTTACCACTCTTCTGTCTTGGAATTGATAGTTATTATTAGTATTGATTCTAAGACAGGAAGAAAGGGTTTAAAAGGGGAAAAAAAAGAAACAACTGTATGCAAGGCACAGAAAAAAAAAAACATAGTTCCCATCTTTAAAGAATACATATTATAGTGTGTGCTGCGGAAGGAGGGGTCTTTTCAGTTGAATGTAAGCATCGATTATTTCCTTTTTGTCTTTATGTCCCCCCCCCCCTTTAGTGCCTATCATACAACAGATACTGGGTGGGGGATGTGTGTGTGGAGAATAAGCATTTCTATAACACCTACTATGTGCCAGGTACTATGTTAAGTGCTTTTGCAAGTATTATCTCATTTGATCTTCACAACAATCCTGTGATGTAGGAGTTATTATTATTCCCATTTCATAGTTGAGGAAACTGAGGTTAATAAATGCTAATTGAATTAAATGAATGAATACAATATAATGTGAAGAGTAAGAGGTAAAAACACTTTTTTTAAGGCAACTCAAGTTAAGCAATTTGCACAGGGTCAGATTTGAATCCAGGTCCTCCCCACTCCAGGACTGGCTCTCTATCCATTGTGCTACCTTAGCTGCCTCTGATTCCTTGAGTTTTGTGTTGGCATTCATGAAATGGCATCCAGTACACTGCATGGCTACTCCAAGGAGAATTGCTCAGAGGAGATGGACACATGCCTCCTGGCACAGTACCTGGCATCTAGTAGGTACGAAATGAATTCTTGTTCATCTCCCTAGCACAGTACCTGGCCCACAACTGGCACTAAAAAAATGTTTATTAGTCAACAACAGTGTGAGAGCACATGGATTAATTGTGATCTGCTGGGGGGGCGATGCCCACATCCATAGAGCTATCTTTAAAATCTAGAATGTATATTCATCTCATCAGATTTATGCTCAAGACCAAATGCAGTTATTATTCCCCTGGAAACTTCCCTTGGACCGGTGAATCAAGGAATACAAACAACACACTGTATGGCTCCAAAGATGAGGAGGAAGAGTAGTTCTCGTCCACGTCCCTTTTCTCAGTCACTTCAAGGGCTGGCCAAAGACCAGCTCACTCCTTGGCAACTTTGGAAGGGGTTCATCAAGAGAACTAAGTCTCTCTGGGTACAATGGCCCTGAAAGACTCTCCTCCCTCACCACAGGAGGAAAATTATTCAGAACACTGTCACTAATGAAGAGAGAGACAGGAGGGTTCAATCCCTCACTCCGAGAGGAAGAAATATGACTCATGTGCGCTGTCAGTTAAAAGGAAACATATCACCTGGGAACTCGCTTCTCCTGGCTTCACCAGGAATATTCTGCCGTAGGAAATGAAGACTGTGATCATTTTTCTGAGATTTTAGTTCCTCTTTATGGTGAAAATCAAAGCCAAGCTCAGCCTTTTCCCATTGTGCTGGTGCTGTTTTATCAGGCTGATGTGCCTAATGGATGGGATCTTGTCAGCACGAATTAAGTCACTACTTAAATTTAAATTCCTTCATGCAGCATCCTCAGCTGGAGAATATGGTTGGTAAGGTGGGGATTACTGCGTCTGCCCTCTAGTGAATGGAGATGGAGGAGAACCTAGTCCTGGTGTCAGGAGAGATCTGGGTTTCAATCCTGTCTCGGAGACCTATTAGATGTGTAACTGTGGACAAGAAAATGAACTTCTCTGAACCTGTCTGCTTCAGCCTAAAATGGGGCTAATAATAGCTATGGTGTCCACCTCACAGTGTGGCTATGAAAATCATTTAGGTTATATATATATATATACACACACAAATATATATATATATATACATACATACACACATATATACACATACACACATATGTATATGTACATGTATGTATATATGTAAGTTTATTATATATACACTTATATATGATATATTTTAACTCTATAGCCTTATATAACTCTATAACTCTATAAACTATAACATTTAACTCTATAACCTAGTATAAGGTTATAGAGTTAAAATGTATATGTATGTACGTGTATCCCTTGTTTTAAATGTTTCACCTACAAAAGGATACAGAAGTTGTTACTGTCTCTTCAGGCTCATAGACAGAACAAATGGAATATTGAGGAAAGTAGTTTGAGTGGCAATTTTTTAAAGCTAGTTAATAAATGTTTGAAGTGCTTCTCTCTGTGGAGTCCGGGAAAAGGTGTCTGTTTTTGACTATGTGAACCACGAGTATCTATAAAGAATCTGTGACCGAGAGAAAGAAGGTGAGAATGGACTTTTTTTCTGGTGAGGACTGTCTTCAGAGTTATTTTATGGGCAAATCTGAGTAAAAAGAAGCTTATACAGAACCAGGAGAGCATTGTACATAATAACTGAAACATTGTGGGATAATCAAATGTAAAAGACTTTGCTACTAGCAGCAATGCAATGATCCAGGACAATCCAGAGGAACTTGGGAGAAAGATGCTATCCACATCCAGAGAAAGAACGGTGGGAACAGAAACGCAGAAGAAAAACATATGATTAATCACTTGTTTATATGGGTACAGGATTTAGGGTTCTGGTTTTAAAAGATTACTTTATTAGAAAAAGGACTAATGTGGAAATAGGATTTGAGTGATAATATATGTATAACCCAGTGAAATTGCTTGTTAACTC
The DNA here is from genome assembly GCF_016433145.1 of Gracilinanus agilis. Taxonomy (NCBI): domain Eukaryota; kingdom Metazoa; phylum Chordata; class Mammalia; order Didelphimorphia; family Didelphidae; genus Gracilinanus; species Gracilinanus agilis. The sequence goes on along the minus strand of NW_025366105.1, from coordinate 1,007 downwards.
TGAGAGGAAGTTGGAAAGAGGGGAGGGAGACAAGAATCATGTAACCATGGGAAAATTAAAAATTTTTTTAATTTTCAAAAAAGAAGCTTATGTAGAAAATTTTGTGAAGTGCTTGAGAGATGCTCAGAGAATGTTTCCTGTGATTACTGAAGAGAAAACAAAGAAAAAAGGATCAATTTTAAGGAGGATTATTAAGATGAAGCTTGAGGGTTTTTTTTACTCATTATCTGGAGCAAGTTCAGTGATTTGAGACTGAGTTTCCATATAGTGAAGGTTAATTAACTAATGATATATAGACTGGAAATTTGAGGCACCTTGGGTGGTGACATTAGTCAAAGCCAAAATATTATTGTTATATATATCTTTGTTTTTGTTATCCATCCCATTTGTGAATAAATCATACATATATAGTAATTTTTATATTTATTTAAACATGGGAAATGATGATGTATATATGTATGTGTCTATATAGGAATATGTATTTGTGTGGATATATGTATATCTATAAAGCATATGTATGTTTATATGACATATGGAGAGAGGAGAGATGGAGAGACAGACAGACAGACAGAGAAGCAGAGACAGAGCTAGTGTAACCTTATCCTGTAGCCATACTAAGTTTGGCATTATGGTGATCCCCCCTTCCCTTTAGAGAAAGGGAAATAGGTTGCCTTATTTAGATGAATCATTCTAGGTGTTATAAAATAAGAGGGTAAACTGGATACTACCACTATTAATTTGGTGACAGTAGTGGTTGTTTAGATATGTGGTTAATGCAAGATCACCTGAGTCTTGCCACCTAGCTAGATGTTGTAACAACTCCCTCCTTTATAACAGTGCCCAGGCAGGATCCCTCAGGTCAGTGGATGGGTATCCCTTTCAGGTCCCACCTGGGGTTGATCAATAGTGGGTATTGGGCTCTGTTAGCCTTGGACACGTTTATCTGATTGTGTTTGCTCCCTCCCCAGAGAAGTGATGATACAACCACTCCAGGAAGGTACTTGATG
>NW_025366104.1:0-1733 GCF_016433145.1 Gracilinanus agilis | reverse complement strand
TCTCTCTCTCTCTCTCTCTCTCTCTCTCTCTCTCTCTCTCTCTCTCTCTCTCTTCTGAGGATAACCCCTGAGGAGCTAGATTTTTCTAACATAACATAGTGTATCCCAAAAGTTTTAACACTATTTTAAAAGACTTTTGGATCTCCCTATATGTCCTGAGCCCCTATCTACTATGCTCACCTCAGACTATCAGACAGTAGGCATCAATATGTATTTTTTTTAATTGAGAACACTCACTGTCTAGAATGAGAACATTACAGAAATATTCCCTCAAACTAGCAACATATAGCCCCTGTATACACAAGGTCCCTGAGGATCAAACATATAGAGTATATGTATACAAGAATAAACTCAATTTCTGGAGATTGGAAGTTCTTTTCTCAAGGGCAAGGGGGGAGGGAAGGCAAGAATAAAACATTTTTAGAGCTCTGAAGTTTTACCATGTATACAACCACTACACACACACACACACACACACACACACACACACACACACACACACACACACACATTGCCTATTTTAAATAAAAAATCCATTGAATTTTAAAGGAATTGATCTAAAGCAGATTTTCATTGCTGTTGAAACAGTCCAATATAGTTTATAATTGGGTCATTGTTCCTTTGGTGTATCAATATATTTTTTACTGAGTTCTCAGTGTAATAGATTCAGAGAGAATCTGAGAAATAGGAGATCATCTCTAAACATGGCATAGCTGGTAAAAATCATGACTCACCAGTTTCCAGGTGCAATGAAGCATTGGCTAGAGAACCTGGTTGGTTGCTTGATTGCAGAATCCTCTTCTTGACTATTAACCTCCTTGAGCTCTTTTTTCATCTTTGTTTCCTGAGGGACTTGTTCATAGTGAGGACTTAATAAATGTTGAATTGAAATCTCCTCAGCTAAGATAAGTCCTTATAAATAGAATCCCTTGGAGCGGCCCCCTTGGAAACAATGGCTCCCTGTAGATCTGACTAGATTCTCAGTGTAACTGATGGGATGATGGGCTGAAAGTCAGGAGTCCCCAGGGGTTCAAATCCCTCCTCTGACACATACTGCCTGTGTGATCCTAAACAAATCACTCATATTTCTGGACTTCGATTTATCATCTATAAAATGAAGGTGTACTATCTGTGGGACCCCTGGCCAAATCACTTAACTCTGTTTGCCTCAGTTTCCTCATCTGAAAAATGAGCTGGAGAAGGAAATGGCAAGCCACTCCAGTATCTTTGCCAAGAAAAATCCCAAATGGGGTCATGAAGTATCAGGCATGACTGAAACAACTGAACAGTACTAGATCAGAAGTTCTTAAAGAATGGTCCTAAAACTCTACAACATAAAAACTAATTTTATAATATTACTAAGATATTTTAATTTCTAATATGTTAAATATTTATAGATACAAGCCACATAAACAACAGTTCTCTGGATAGGTCCTCATTAGATTAAGAGTATAAAGAGATCCTGATACCAAAAACATTTAAGAACTATTAAATCAAAGGGAATCTAAGGTCCATTTCAACTCTAAACATATGATCCTATGAGATGGGGTGGCATATTCTCTGCTAGTATCTGCCACGAGAAACTGTCCTTTCTTTACAAAGCGAAAGCCCAAAGGAGCTAAAGAAGATTGTTTAAGTTGGTATCTGCCTGTGTCCCCAAGACAAGAATTAGATAGTCCGTTATAGTGGGTTATCTATTCTCTCTCTCTCTCTCTCTCTCTCTCTCTCTCTCT
>NW_025366103.1:0-3173 GCF_016433145.1 Gracilinanus agilis | reverse complement strand
GCACTGCAGTGGTTAGAGCCCTGGGAAGTCAGAAAAATTCCTCTTCCTGAGTTCAAATTTGGCTGCAGACACTTGTCAACTGTGTGACCCTGGGCAAGTCACTTCACCTTGTTTGCCTCAGTTTCCTTATCTGTCAAATGAGCTGGAGATGAGGAGGTAGCCAACCACTACACGGTCTTTGCCAAGAAAACCCCAAATGGGATTACCAAGAGTCAGACGCAACTGAATAACAACCACAGTATTCTTATGATGCTTTTGCAATTTTATCAGTGCAGGCCACCAATGGTGTAGAAACATCTTCTCTTGTCTGCAACTGATCTTAAAGGTTTTTTCCTATCTCCCGTCTCCCGACTCTGCTTCCCTCCAGGGTCTAGAACACTCTCACAGAACAAGTCATCGACTGCCATCCCCATATAACCAAAATAACAGCCCTCAATTTTTCCTGAAGCTTTGCAACTTCTCAAGCTCAAAGTACTTTGTATGCAAGGCTCAGGACAGTCCCATGAGATAGGAGATAGGAAAAACATTCCCATTTTACAGACAAGGTGACTGAGACTTTGAGAGGTGAAGACTTGAACTAGTGTGGCAGTCATGTGAATTGAGAGAAGGCAAAGAGATGTGACATAGAGTGTAGAAGCACACTCCTCAACACTGGTGGACAAATGGGCTGGGGGAGAGAGTAAAGAGTTTAGAATTATTTTTGAAACCCCTACCTTCTGTCTTAGTATCAATTCTAAGACAAAAGAGTGGCAAGGGCTAGAAGTGACTTGACCAGGGTCACATAGCTGGGAAGTATCTGCAGCCAAATTTGAACCCAGGACCTCCTGTCTCAAGGCCTGGCTCTCAACCCCATTGAGCCATCTAGCTGCCCCTCTTAGTGTCAGTTCTAACACAGAAGAGCAGCAAGGGCTAGGCAATGACTTGCCCAGGGTCACCCAACTAGGAAGTGTCTGAGGCCAGATTCTAACTCAGGACCTCCCAACTCAAGGCTTGGTGTTCTATGCACTGGGCTACCAAGCTGCCCCTGAATATTTGTTTTTTAACTCTTGCCTTCTGTCTTAGTATCAATTCTGAGACAGAAGAGTGGTAAGGGCTAGGTAATGGGGGTTAAGTGACTTGCCCAGGGTCATCTAGCTAGGAAGTGTCTGAGACCAGATTTGAGCCTACGTCCTCCAGACTCCAAGACTAGTGCTATAAAACCAGGAGAACCTTATACACAGAGACTGATACACTGTGGCACAATTGAATGTAATGGTCTTCTCTACTAGCAGCAATGCAATGATCCAAAATATTTCTGAGAGACTTATGAGAAAGAATGCTATCCACATCCAGAGAAAGAACTGTGGGAGTAGAAACACAAAAGAAAAACAACTGCTTGATCACAGGGGCTGATGGGGATATGATTGGGGATGGAGACGCTAAACAATCACTCTAGTGCAAATATCAATAATATGGAAATAGGTCTTGATCAATGACACATTTAAAACCCAGTGGAATTGCTTGTTGGCTACAGGAGGGGGTGGGAGGAGGGGAGGGAGAGAACATGAATCGTGTAACTATGGAAAATTTTTCTTAATTAATCAATCACTAAAAAAGACATTTTGCTACCTAGCTTCACCCATGAGCTGTGATTATGAGTAGATACAAATCCACCCTGAGTACCTTGAACCTGGGGTAGCCATCTGGGAAACTTCTGCATTAATTGGCCATTACTCCCATTTGGCTGAGATTGTCAGACAACATTAGTATGAGATGATCTTGTCAGCTCTGTGTTGGTGGTGGGCATGAGGGTGCCATGTGAGGCGATATTGAGGACCCAGAGAGGTGAATATTTTATCTCTGCTTAACTACTAAACCCGGAACTCAAACCCAGGTTCACTGATTTGATCCAAGGGCAGTGTGTCCATATTTAAATTTATACACGTATGTAGCCAGAGCTTCCCTCCATGGATTGGTGTTTGGAGCTCCTGGGATAGGCCAAGGGTCTAAGAGATGCCCCCAGGGTTTTGATGGTGGGGAGAAGAGAGAGACAGAGAGAGAAAGAGAAAGTGTGTGTGTGTGCGCACGAGACAGAGACAGAAAGACAGAGAAAAAGTGTGTGTGAGAGAGACAGACAGACAAAGAGAGAGACAGAGAAAGAGAGTGTGTGTGTGCACGAGACAGACAGACAGAAAGACAGAGAAAAAGTGTGTGTGTGTGTGTGTGTGTGTGTTTGTGTGTGAGAGAGACAGACAGACAAGGAGAGAGACAGAAAGAGTGTGTGTGTGTGTGTGTGTGTGTGTGTGTGTGTGTGTGTGTGTGTGTACTAGACAGACAGAGACAGAAAGACAGAGAAAAAGTGTGTGTGTTTATGTGTGTGTGTGAGAGAGAGACAGACAGAAAGAGAGAGAGAGAGAGAGAGAGAGAGAGAGAGAGAGAGAGAGAGAGAGAGAGAGAAGCCTTTGCTGCATGTACCATCTCTCTGCCCTAGCCCCAGCTTTGGGGCTGAGCCAGTCGCCTCCTTCTTTAAGATTCTGCTCACAGCAGATGCTAAATTTTCGAAGACTTAGCATGATCTTTCTCTTCATACAGAGACACTGCTGCTGCTGCCGCCACTGCTGCTGGCAGAGCCCGAGGAGAAGGGTCAAGTGCCCATCCCACGGCCCCAGCTGGAAGAGGGGACAGACAGTGAGTATTTTCCTTCCTTATGTAGCTTTTGTAAATAAGATGGTTTCTGAGATTTGTGTTTTGTATTTATTTTGGAAAAATTCTGCCTCCCCCCTCCCACACCTCTACCTCCCATGGGACAAGTGTGACTAGAAGGGGGCCGACCAGAGCAGCCAGACAGGCTTCATCTGGGCCCAAGTCAGCCCCAAAGATGACTGGGATAAAATGTGCTTTGGAAATGCCTCCTTTGGGGAGAGGGGTTGAGCTAGGGTGAGGGTGGGAGCTGTGTGTGGAGTAGTGGGAGGGATGCTCTCTGTTCTTACAGACTGTTGTCTAATTTAGTAGAGATGGCAGCAACAGAGAGATGGAGAGAGAGAGGAAGGTCTCAGAAAGAGACAGAGAAGGGGGGAAGTGGGGGGGGGAGACAGAGAAAGAGACAGAGAGAGAATGAGGGAGAGAGAGAATGAGGGAGAGAGAGAGATGGATAGAGAGAGAGAGACAGAGAGGAAGAGACAGACAGAAAGAGA
>NW_025366102.1:0-1422 GCF_016433145.1 Gracilinanus agilis | reverse complement strand
TTAATGAAAATTGTGTCCTTGATTCTACCAAGAAAGTACAAAAACTTTTGTAGCTCAGAGTTGTAGTTGGTCCTTTCAATGCAGGAATCCTCCTGGCTACCACAGTACTGCTTCCAGGTTGCAGGTGTACTTCTGGGCTTGGGTCTTTCTTTAGGTCATCTTCTGAACTATTTTCTTACCCCTCATTATCATGATAGTTCTCCTCCTCCTCTTCCTCCTCCTCTTCCTCCGCCTCTTCCTCCTCCTCCTCTTCTTCCTCCTCCTCCTCCTCCTCCTCTTTCTTCTTCTTCTTCTTCTTCTTCTTCTTCTTCTTCTTCTTCTTCTTTCTTCTTCTTCCTCTTCTTCTTCCTCTTCCTCCTCTTCTTCCTTCTCCTTCTCCTTTTCCTCCTCCTCCTCCTCCTTCTCCTGCTTAGGATACTATATCAGTTCTGAGATCTTACATAATGTTATGTAAAAAGTGACCAGAGCTGAAGTCTACAGCAGCAGAATCCAGGCCTCCACTTGGAAAAATGTTAGGAAGAGAAAAAAATGAAGAAAAATGTTCAGAAACCATTTTTATCACAGTTCAAACTGTTCTGTGGGCCTTAAAGAAGCCAAAACCGGATGAAAATGGCTGACCTGTTTACCGATTTATTCAAGATCTAAGAGCGGTAAATGATTATGTCATCAAGACACATCCAGTTGTCCCAAGTCCAGCTGCTATAATTTCTTCCATTCCAAGTCAGGCTAGATATTTCACTGTGGTAGATTTATGTTCTGCGTTTTTCTCGATACCAATTCACAAAGATTCTCAAAATATCTTTGCTTTTATGTGGGAAAAGACACATCTGACCTGGCTTGTCTCCCACAAGGGTATACCGAGTCACCATCTCAATTTTCACAAATTCTAAATCGAGATCTGCAAACTATTAAATTTAAAGAGAGAAAATTGGTGCATTTTGTGGATGATATTCTTCTAGCATCCCCAAATGCAAAGGTGTGTCTTAGGGACAGCAAGATTCTTTTGATTGAATTATATAAACAAGGACATAAAATCTCAAAAGCGAAATTACAATTCGTTTTACCCAGGGTGCAATATCTTGGATTTGTGTTATCAGAGGGTTCCAGAAGTATTACACAAAAGAGAATAGCTGACATACAAAAATTGAGTGCACCGAAAACTAAAAAACAACTTAGAGCTATTCTTGGAAGTACTGGCTTCTGTAGACAATGGATTCCTTGATATAGTGGAATAACTAAGTGTTTAACAGATCTGACCAGGAATACAGAACCAGAACCTCTGAAACTAAAGCCTGAACATCGATTAGCCTTAGATAAGCTGAAAGAAGCCATTCTATCTGCACTTGTGTTAGGAATCCCAGACTATGAGAAACCTTTTCAGCTGTTTGTCAATGAAACGAAGGGTATAGCTTCTGGTGTGTT
>NW_025366101.1:0-4073 GCF_016433145.1 Gracilinanus agilis | reverse complement strand
TATATATATATATATACTTTGTTGTTGTCCCTTCTACCCAAAAAAGGATCAAAATGACATCACTGTGTCAGATCAACTTAAAGTGTGTTCAACTTTGACTGCTCAGAATAATAGGTGCTCAGAAGAACTTACCACAGGCTGTGCAAGAAAAGCCCATATGGACACTTGGGAGGAAGATGCCTCTAAATGTGCATATTTCATGTTTCTTTTGAGAGACTGCAATTCTACTTTGCAGTCTCTTTTTTTGTCTACTTTGCTACAAAGTCTACTTTGCACAATGCCTATCTAAATATGCAGGCTTGTTTATATTGATGAAATATTGCCTTTTTACTAAAATCTATTGCTGAGAATAGTATCTCAGAGTCAGTCAACCTCATGTAGCATATACCAGACACTCTGAATACAAAGAAAAGAATGAATTAAAAAGATAATTCCTACTCTCAGTGAACTCATAATCTAATGAGGGAGATAACATGGAAACAACTAGATATAGACAAGATATATACAGGATAAATTGAGAATAATCTCAGAGGGAAGACACTACGATTAAGAAGGATGAAGACATTCTTCTTGAAAATTGACCAACATTAGCTGAGACTTGAAGGAAGTCAGAAAAGCCAAAAGGCAAAGATGAGGAGAGAGTTACAGTGTTGACAGAGAGTGGAAATGCTCAGGAGATGTAATATTCTGTACAAAGAACCACAAGGAGATCAATGTATTATTTCAGATTATGTGGAGAAGAAGCAACGTACAAAAAGCCTAGAAAGGTACAAAAAGGCCAGAATACAAAGGATTTTTAAATTCAACTAAAGATTTTTATTTAGAGGTAAAAGAGAGTCCTTGACATTATTAAACTTGAGGCACAGATGACATGATCAAAAGTAGACTTAAGGAAGATCATTTTGACCTCTGCATGAAGGATGGATTGGAATGGAGAAATACTTGAGGCAGGAAGACCAACCACATGACAATTAAAATATACCAGATGTAACTCGATGGGGATTTACACAAGGATGGTGTCAGTAGGAATGGAGAAAAGAAATTGCAACATTATTAATCCTTAGAAATAATCAACATAACCAAGGTGATTTTTGTTAGCTCAGTCCATTTAGGAATCTCTGAATATGTCTCTCTGTTATGTAGGTGTTCTTTTGGTCAAGCACAGATAATCATAGTTCAGAGGATTAAAGATTCAGTGATAGTAAGAACCTCAGTGGTCACAGAGTTAAAAAATTTTATTGTCTAGAAACTGAGGCTCAGAAATGTTAATTGCCTTGTCTGGGGTTACATGAAAAAGTAGTAAGTAAAATAATGGTATAAAACCTCTGATCCTCTGATTCCTCTGTTTTTTTGTTGTTGTATATGCTTATTTTATTATTTGTAATTTTACATGTTAATAACATTTTAATAATAATTTTAACATTTTGGGATACATGTTCTCTCCCTTCTTCCCCTCCCTCCTCAAACCCAAAGACAGCAAGTAATATGATATAGGTTGTACATGTATTATACAATACATATTTCTGTCTTCATCATGTTGTGAAACAAGATGCATATTGTTTATAATAGATAAAAAGTCATAGAGAAAATAAAGTGAAGAATGGTATGCTTCTGTCTGCATGCACTCTGTCAGTTTCTTCTACGGGACTAGAAAACCTTTTTGGTCATGAATCCCTTGAGGTGGTCTTGGATCCTTGCACTGCTGATAATAGTTCATTCACTGTTGATCATCATACATTATTGCAGTTTCCGTGTACAACATTCTCCTTGTCGTGCTCAGTTCACTTTGCATAATTTCAGACAAGTCTTTCCAGGTTTTCACATGATTGTTTTGTTTATCATTTCTTACAGCATAAAAGTATTCTTTTACAGCCATATATACTACAACTTTTTAGCCATTTTTCAATTATCCAGGAGTAAAAAAACATATGCTACATGATCAAGAAGGACATAGTTTTGTAAACCTTAAAATATTATGGAAATAAATAACTTTACTTCATACTAAATATCATTCTATCTAACCCAGGATACTGCTTATTTATTCAATAATGCAGTAGGGGAAAGGATTTTTTTAATGGAGAATAATTCAGTTCTGCAGAGAAAAGGGAAGAGTATAATGATTTTGTTTGAAAATTTTCAGAAATTGATGTATATTTAGGAATGGAAGAATTTATTCAAACACCTGGTTTCCCACACATTGGTTTTAAAAGTCTTAGATACTTAGGGCCACAATGTTTGGCTTACAGTCAGTTATACCTAGGAGTATTATGAGATTAATATGAAATAATATATGTAAAGTACTTTGCAAACCTTAGAGTGTTATATAAAATATTATTCCTAAAATTAATTTTTATTATATTTTTAATTTTTCTCCAATCTTGAGAAGACTTAATTTCATGAAATCTCTATTGCATCCCTGTTAAAATGAGTTCTCCAGAAAAAAAAAAGAATGCAAATACACTCAAGTTTAATTTGCATTATTAACACTTTTCAAATCTAAATGAGCAACAAAACAATATTTCAAGTCCAGATTTGAAGCAGTTTCCAGAATGAATAATCATAGAATAGAACTGGTATCCCAACACTCCCCTGAATACACCTCGCCCTCAGACATATAGACTCTTTTGCTTCTTAATTCTTAGCCTATTGATTCTTGTTAATCTGTTTTTCTCATATGGTTTGATCAGCTTCTCTCATTGTCTCAGGTAGATACATCACTGATTAGCCTTCTTTTACTATATCTGTGGATATGACATGCTTTACTCTTTCCTTAAATTTTCTCATTTCTCTCCCACAATGACAGTAACATTTTCCTTTCTAAAAGTATTCCTCCCCAAATCTCGGTTGTGGTGAAGGATTAATTCACTTGTTCATGTGACTATGATTTTTAAAAATTTATTTCTATAAAACACATGAGGGAACTTCTTGTTTTGTGACAGCCAAAATTATTTGTTCTATATGTTTGATGGTGATTGCTTATAGTATATACCTCTTGGTGTGGCTGAAAAACTAAACTAGAATTGTACTCCTTCTGTCACCTTGTCAGATTGGCCCATTAATTAGAAATATGCGATCTTATATCTTTTGTCACATGACTCACCCAAAGAAAACTTGTCTTTTTAATATACTATGAGTGTTTGTTTATAATGATAAAATAAATAAATCTATATCTGAGACGAGGATTAAAAATAAATAGCTCTAACTTAATCATTAGTTGGGATTTTTCCATTCTTGCCTATGAAGTCACTATTAGTAAAATTTTGGAAATTGAAATTTTGTTTGGCTTCAGTTTAGATGGAAGTGGCTCTATTATAAGATTTTCTACTAGAAATGTGCTAGATTTTTACCTTTTTTTGAGGACAATTGGATATCTTTTTACTTCTCATCCATTCCAAATGAGTCTGATGTCATCTGAAGCTCAAAAATCTGTGAAGCAGCAGAAATCATTAGTGAGTGAGAACAATTCACCATGTGACCATCTGTCCCACATTCTGAATTCATGAGACTTGACAAGTCTATAAAAATGTCATGCGTGAACTTTCTTTAATGGCTATATATATTTTTTATTGCCAGATATACTCATTTTCAGTCACATTTGTATGGGACATTAGTGATAACCTGTTAAACAAATCTGAAATTCCTAATGGATATATATCATAGGCATATTTTTTCATATTTAAAGGTAACATCTGATTTATACAAGTCTTCAAAAATCTGTATATTTATTTTCCAAGTTTTATAGGATCTCAGATGCTTCATAAAAATTCATATCACCACAAATTTCCTCTTTGAGCAAGAATAGGGCAGTTAACTTACTTTACATATTGCTACTGAAGATATTAAATACTAGCCTTATCAAAACTCTTCCATTTACTGTCAGCCAACCCAAGTACACATCAGAGAAATGAATGCGTTTATTCTCTTCTGTGTATGAGAGTAGGAGATGAGTACATATGGAAGGCAAATGGCTTCCAACATCCAGGGAAGAGAACTGTGAAAACTGGAGGAGGCAGCCAGGAAAGGAAAGAAGGAAGGAAGGAAGGAAGGAAGGAAGGAAGGAAGGAAGGAAGGAA
>NW_025366100.1:0-5670 GCF_016433145.1 Gracilinanus agilis | reverse complement strand
TGTTGTGGGGTTCCTCCGTTGGTCTGGCCTTGTTTTTATGTCCCCTTTAGGAGTTTTGTGTGTTTCGTTCAGGAGAGGTTAAGAGCTGCTTCTTACTCTGCCGCCATCTTAACCCGGAACCTCTGAATATGCTTTTAACAAACATTATCTCATGTGATTACCTGACAATAACTCCAGATCTCTATACACTTATGGGTAATCTAATTTAACCATCTCATTATCAAGTCAGAGAAACTAATTGCTCTTTTGGTCTAGGAGGACACTTGCTCCACTGATATATCTCAATATCCACAATTTAATTCAATCCACACATTTAATTCAATCAATTCAACAAATATGAACTGCCCTCTATAGCAAGCCATTATTATCTGGTGGAAAAAAATTACAAAATTTAAATTGTCCTTGTCCACAAAGAAATTACATTTTGCTGGGGAGTTTGGGAAGGGTACAAGCATACAATATATATTCATTCAGTTAGTCAACAAACATCTATTAATAAATCCATATTGTGAGGAAGATTAGTTATTGATTAAGAATTAAGGTTCATCCAGCAGGCTGGAGCTGGAGCATTCTAGGATAGAATGAAGGAGGAGGAAGTGTGTGTGCCCTGAGAGAGAGACTCCATTAGTGGTGGGCAAACTGTTGCCAGCCCAGGGAGATCTCAGACACTGCTTCCTGATTTCCTTGGGATCCTGAGTGGAGGTGGATTTCCAGCAACAAAAGAGCAGCATCAAGAAGAGAAGTTTGGGACTTGGTGGACAGTTTCTCAAGCACACTCTTTCTTCTTGGATATCTTAGACCACCCTAGGATTTTGGCATCCTGTGAACCTCTTTGGAAAGCTGTGAGAACCCTCAAAGAGGCCCCTCTGATCCATAGCTGTGCTGATTCAAGACTGGCTGGCACCAGGATTGATTCAGCCTTTTTGAGACTCCACTTCTCCTTGGGCCCTGCCTGTTAGATCACTTAGATAAGAGTAGAATAAGTCCTCCCTTTGCCCTGTGGGTTTTGTCATTAGGATTTAAGGTTTTAGAGTAGATATCCCTATCCCACCTTTTAGTTGTACATAATTAAAACCAGTTAATCCCTCTTACCTTGCCTGCTTGTTTCTAGACTCTGGCCTAGGGGAAGCTGAGTGACAGTTAAGACTAACTGCCATTTCTGGGTGAATCCAGTAAACTCTTGTCTTTCCATCCTGGTCCAGTCTCTCTTAACCCCAGTGTGTGTACCCACAATTACTTAGTTTTATTATAATATCCCTGGTGCACTCCATTACCCATTACCTTTATTTACTTATCATTTTCTACAGTTGGCATTACCAGATGGGTGAATAGAGATAGACAGGAAGTATACTGTTGGGCAGTTAGAATCATACAGGAAGCTCAGGGGATCTGGACATTCCGAGAAGGAGCTCAGTCATTGGGTGAGAGCTGAAAGTTCTCAACCAGTGGTGAGCTGCTCAGAGCTTCCCAGGCCCCACCCCAGGTCATTCATAAAGTCTCTGTGGGTAGGAAAAATACTATTGAGTTTGGTGTGGCCCCAGAGACAGGGATTTTCTTCATTTTTTTTTTTTTTTGGTTTTGTTCTCTGTTGCGTTTAATTGTACTTGTATTTAATTAATTGTGTTATTAATTGTTATTAGTCAGAATAGTGGCTAATAATACAACTGATTTTGTGTACAGCTGGCCAGTTTGGGGGTGATGGGAACAATGTTGGTTGAGGACTGGATCAATTATGTTTTATTGGTTCTATGGAAAGGTGTTTGGTCATCTGAGACACCAACTGATACCACACAGGAATCCCATGGACTAGTTAAGAATACCTCTTACAGAGGCAAGAATTCCAAGAACGGCAATTGTATTATTTATGTCTTTAAACATCCTTCAATAAAGTTTGCTAAGATATAAAAACTGTGTGTGATATTATTTGCTATTTATAAATGGTGGGGAAAGCGCACATGAAAATCTAGTTGCCTCAATTGGCCTCTGAAGCCAACAGTGAAGGAAGAGTGTGCTGTGGTTCCATGTTTTCCTCACATACTACAGGGTCCTTTCTCTCATTAAGTATGGATTATTCTCCTTTGTTCTACAGTATTTATTCAGAGATGACTGCACTCATTTGTCAAATCTGGAGGACAAATTTCCTTCTGTTGTCAAAGTTTTCTCTGATCATTTAACTGCTTATGTTCAAGGTCTTTTGAATTTCATTCTGCCTGAGATTTTTTGGTAAATTCAGTCTCTCTTCCCTAGGACCCCTCAATTGGTCCCAATTCACTTTCTTACTCTGTGCTCTCTGAAGGTAGTTTCCGAGGGACTGGATCTCAAAGAATCTCAAGTCTTCTTTTATGAGGAACAATTCACAATTCACCAGCCTGGATGAACTCTGCCCCAATCTTCTCTTTTTTTATGTAAGACAATTCACCAGTCTGGATGAACTCTGCTCCAAGTGACTTTTGGATGATTAAAACTGATCCCAGCTAGATGCTATGCTCTTTCCCTCAGGCTTAATGACAGCGTTGTCCACCCTGTCATTAGCAGTTCAGAACCCTGATGTTCTACAAGCAATGCAGGTAGTCTGGAATTGAGTGACCTGAAATTCATAGCTTTGCAGCACTGGTGCTATAGGATTTGGGCTCCCAGGAAGCCTTTGCTCATGAAAGGCAGCCACCTACCTGTTAAGCTATGTGTCACTGCCCAAGCAAACTTCCCCAGTCTGAAGTTGGAGTCTCCATGACACTGGAAAGAGGAAAGGCAGACTAGGATATGAGGGTGGCCTTTCTTGCAGGTTTTTGGGTCTGTCTGGCCAGTCTCATAGAAGTTAGTAAGGGAGGTGAAGGAGAAGTACAAAGCTAAGGGGGTTAGTGAGTGCATTGTTTTTGTTTCTTATTTATTTCGACCTTCTTTTAGATCCCGAGTGTCCTAGACAACAGAGACAGCTGAAGTTGCTTTGTGTTTAGTTCATTATTTCTGTTTTGGAAAGATTTTAAAGATTGTAGAAATCAGAGAAAATATCTAATCCTCCATATTATTGCTGATATGACTAGGAAGTCTGTGTGCCACATTTGAATAGAACATTACTTAACTGGGAAGCATTAAGAAAAGGAGAGCCAAAATGGCAAGAAGCCTAGAAACCATTCTATAAGGAGTTTGGCTACAGATTTAGGAACATTTAGATATGACAAGATATGATTTATAGAGGTTATGATAACCATGAATTATCCATAAAGAAAAAGAATTGAACTTTTTCCTGCTTGGCTCTACAGAGAAGAAATAAGGACAAATACTAGATGTTGCAAAAAAGCACATTTCAGGTAAAGGAAAATAAAGCTTTCCTGTTACAGCTATCTAAAATTAGAATCATTCATCTATGAAGGCAATGGGTTTCCCTTCTCATAAGACATCATGAGCGGTAAATAAAAATGCAGTAGTCTATTCTTACATGAATATGGTTTGTACTACAATGCTTCTAGTGTCCTTACCAATTCCACGATTCTTTCATAAAATCACATACACTGCAGTTCAAACCTAATATGTCATCAGAAGAAGAGTGATGAGTCATATTGCCATTTCCCAGTAAGACCATAGTCAATGAACTATGGCTTTTAGTTGTATGTGACTTACAATACTCAAAGAGAAATATTTCTCTAGGGACCTGTGTAATGATTAAAAATGATGAGGGCCGAGATCAAAAGGGAGAATAGTATTTTAATAAAAGCCATGCTGATAGAGATAAACTGACCACGCGCCTGTAAGAAACCTATTCCAGCCTCAGCTCCACCATTTACCTTACCTCTCTCCCAGTACTCAGGTAGCTAAAAAGAGCCAGGTCGCTAAAAAGGCAGTTCAAAGTCACTTCCCCCTATTTTAAAACAGTCCCTCACCTTCAATACGTCATCCAAAACAGGAACCCATTGGCAAACGGGAAATGTAGTTTTAAGGACCCCCAAAGGTCCACAGAAGTTTATCAAACACTATATTGAGGTTCAATCCTTCCAAATAGAACCCCAGGTGATTTTAACTAACACACCTGGGATAATAAATGATTAATTTAAGGGGCAATTGGCTGGCTCAGTGGATTGAGAGCCAGGCCTAGAGAGGGGAAGTTCTTGGTTCAAATCTGGCCTCAGGCACTTCCTAGCTTTGTGACCCTGGGCAAGTCACTTAATCCCCACCATCTAGCTCTTACTGCTCTTTATGGGTTCTAAGACAGAAGGTAAAGCCTTTTTTTTCTTTTTATAAAAAATAATTAATTGATTTAGGAACAACATTTAGATGTTTTATCCTTCATAGACCTTAGTGGCAAGAGTTATGTTAGAAAGGAAATCTACTGTTTGTAATACCCAAAGTGCTTCTCTGAACATTTTATCTCAACCCAGAAATTCTGTGCATTACAACAATTTCCAAGTTTAAGATGAGGAAATAAATTTGATCTAGTCCAAATATAACTTTCCAATTACACCTCTATCCTTTAAATTAATTATGGATGTTTAAACCTACTGAAATATTAAATTGCTGTACTGTCTAATAGTCCAATGTGCATCTTGAAATAAAGGTATAAATAATAATTCATACTTTTCTATAGCACTTTAGGATTTACAAAACACTTCCTAACAAAATCTCTGTGAGGTTAGGAGTACAAATTATTATTATCTCCAATTAACAGATAAGAAACTGAGGCTTAGATATGTTAAATGATTTGTCCAGGATTGGACAGCTAATAAGAGCTTTAGATTCATCTTAGACTCTTAGTATTCATGTAACCTTGGACAAATCACTTAACTTTCCCCAGCCTCAGTTTCTTTATATGTTAAAAACAACAACAACAGGGAATTAGATTAAGTCTTCCTAACCACTTTCAAAACATTCTGCTTATACTCTGGCATAGTATTCTCATCCCTCTCCCAGTGGAACTTGAAATTATCTTCAGGATCCTGATGTCTGATGGGGGAACTTTTGCCTTGCTTTGCCCAAATGAAAGGTCCTATTCTACTTTTGGATCATTTCCAAATGAAGATACCATGCAAATGCTTTCTAGCTTCCATTATTTCGTTGTCTTCCTTCATTAAGATGAAGATTAGCTAGGGCAGTGATTATCCTTTTGCTTTTATTTATATTCCTAGCATTTAACATATTATCTGGCACATAGTAAGGACTTAATAAATGCCTTATTCATTCATTCATTCATTCACTTGTTCATATCTATAACTGGTATGTTTTACTCCATCTCTCTATAATTTTACAAAGAATCAAATCCAGACTTTCTGATCTTAAAGCTAGTACTCAGGAGCTGGCTCCTACCAAGTCATTCTCAAGTTTTATATACAATACTAAAAAGGTGGCCAAAAGCTAAAAAACAAATATAATCCATATTCAAATAAATAAATTTATCATATAGCATATAGATAATTATTTGTGTATCTGAAAATAATCCTTAAGTATTTAATAAGATGTTGGGTATCTTTAAATCATGGTCTTAGAGTATTCTATGACTACAAACAACTTTCTTTTCTTCATACATTCGCATTATTTAATAACTAAAGCAAATTCTTTAAAATGTTACATGACAGAAGGTTCCGGGTTAAGATGGCGGCAGAGTAAGAAGCAGCTCTTGACCTCTCCTGACCGAAACACACAAAACTCCTCAAGGGGACATAAAAACAAGGCCAGACCAAC
>NW_025366099.1:0-7048 GCF_016433145.1 Gracilinanus agilis | reverse complement strand
TATGTATATATATATGTAATATATGTGATTATATTACATATATATGTATTCCCCTTAATTTCCTTTTAATACATGCCTATTTGTATGGTCAATACAAAACACCTTTTCTATGTCTTTTCAAGTTGATTTCCCAGAAAATATGGACCAATTCACAGATTTACCAAAAGTTTATTATCATGCTTATCTCACTCCAAAACTATTTCTTTTATTTTCTTCACCAATTTGATCAGCATGAAATGAAATAACATCAATGTTTTTTTTATTTATTTTTTATTTTTTAAATTTTTAATCATTTATTAATATTCATTTTTAACATGGTTACATGCTTCATGCTCTTACTTTCCCCTTCACCCCCTGCACTCCCCCCACCCATGGCCTACACACATTTCAACTGGTTTTATCATGTGTCCTTGTTCAAGACCTATTTCCAAATTGTTGATAGTCGCATTGGTGTGGTAATTTCAAGTCCACATCCCCAATCATGTCCTCCTCAGCCCATGTGTTCAAGCATTTGTTTTTCTTATATGTTTCCTCTCCTGTAGTCCTTCCTCTGAATGTGGGTAGCATCTTTACCAGAAATCCCTCAGAGCTGTCCTGTGTCATTGCATTGCTGCTGGTACAGAAGTCCATTACATTCGATTTTAACATAGTATATCAGTCTCTGTGTACAATGTTCTTCTGGCTCTGCTCCTATCGCTCTGCATCAGTTCCTGGAGGTCTTTCCTGTTCACCTGGAACTCCTCTAGTTTATTATTCCTTTTAGCACAATAGTATTCCATCACCAGCATATACCACAGTTTGTTCAGCCATTCCCCTATTGAAGGACATTCTCTCCTTTTCCAGATCTTTGCCACTACAAAAAGTGCAGCTATAAGTATTTTCCTACAAGTCTGTTTATCTATGATCTCTTTGGGGTACAAACCCAACAATGGTATGGCTGGATCAAAGGACAGGCATTCTTTTATAGCCCTTTGAGCATAGTTCCAAATTGCCAGCCAGAATGGTTGGATCAGTTCACAACTCCACCAGCAATGCATTAATGTCCCAATTTTGCCGCATCCCCTCCAGCATTCATTACTCTCCCCTTCTTTCATTTTAGCCAATCTGCTATGTGTGAGGTGATACCTCAGAGTTGTTTTGATTTGCATTTCTCTAATTATTAGAGATTTAGAACACTTTCTCATGTGCTTATTGATACTTTTGATTTCTTTACCTGAAAATTGCCTATTCATGTCTCTTGACCATTTATCAATTGGGGAATGACTTCATTTTTTATATAATTGATATAACTCCTTGTATATTTGAGTAATTAGACCCCTGTCAGAGTATTTTGTTATAAAGATTTTTTCCCAATTTCTTGTTTCCCTTCTGATTTTGACTACATTGTTTTTGTTTGCACAAAAGCTTTTTAGCTTAATATAATCAAAACCATTTAATGTACATTTTGTAATTTTCTCTAACTCTTGCTTGGTTTTAAAATCTTTCCTTTCCCAGAGATCTGACAGGTATACTATTTTGTATTCACTTAACTTATTTATAGTTTCCCTCTTTATATTCAAGTCATTCACCCATTCTGAATTTATCTTGGTGTAGGGTGTGAGATGTTGATCTAAACCTAATCTCTCACATAATGTTTTCCAAATTTCCCAGCAGTATTTGTCAAATAGTGGATTCATGTCCCAAAAGTTGGGTTCTTTGGGTTTATCAAACACTGCCTTGCTGATGTCATTTACCCCAAGTCTATTCCACTGATCCTCCCTTCTATCTCTTAACCAATACCATATTGTTTTGATGACTGCTGCTTTATAGTATAATTTAATATCTGGTACTGATAGGCCCCCTTCCTTCACATTTTTTTTCATTATTTCCCTTGATATTCTTGATCTTTTGTTATTCCAAATGAAATTTGTTATAGTTTTTTTTTAATTCAGTAAAGAAGTTTTTTGGTAGTTTGATAGGTCTGGTGCTAAATAGGCAAATTAATTTGGGTAGAATTGTCATTTTTATTATGTTAGCTCATCCTAACCATGAACAATTAATGGCTTTCCATTGTTGAGATCCAGTTTTATTTGTTTGGAAAGTGTTTTGTAGTTGTTTTCATATAATTGCTGTGTTTGTTTTGGTAGATAGATTCCCAAGTATTTTATATTGTCTAGGGTGATTTTAAATGGTGTTTCTCTTTCTACCTCTTGTTGCTGTGATGTGTTGGAAATATATAGAAATGCTGATGATTTATGTGCATTGATTTTGTATCCTGCAACTTTGCTAAAGTTGTTGATTATTTCTACCAGCTTCTTAGTTGATTCTCTAGGATTTTTTTAAGTATACCATCATATCATCTGCAAAGAGTAATAGCTTAGTCTCCTCTTTTCCTATTTTGATACCTTCAATTTCTTTTTCTTCTCTAATTGCTACTGCTAGGGTTTCTAATACTATGTTGAATAATAGAGGTGATAATGGGCATCCTTGTTTCACTCCTGATCTTATTGGGAAGGCTTCTAATTTATTCCCATTGCATATAATGCTTGTTGATGGTTTGAGGTATATACTCTTTATTACTTTTAGGAAAAGTCCTCCTATTCCTATACTTTTCAGTGTTTTCAATAGGAATGGATGCTGTATTTTGTCAAAGGCTTTTTCAGCATCTATTGAGATAATCATGTGATTTTTGTTTGTTAGACTGTTGATATGGTCAATTATGTGGATGGTTTTCCTAATGTTGAACCATCCTTCCATTCCTGGTATAAATCCCACCTGATCATGGTGGGTGATCTTCTTAATTACTTGCTGGAGTCTCTTTGCTAATATTCTATTTAAGATTTTTGCATCTATGTTCATTAGGGAGATTCGTCTATAGTTTTCTTTCTCTGGCTTTGGAATCAGTACCATATTTATGTCATAAAAGGAATTTGGTAGGACTCCTTCTTTGCTTATCATATCAAATAATTTGTATAGTATTGGGATTAGTTGCTCTTTGAATGTCTCATAGAATTCACTTGTGAATCCATCAGGTCCTGGTCATTTTTTTCTTAGGGAGTTCTTTGATGGCTTGTTCAATTGCTATTTCTGATATGGGATTATTTAGGTATTCTATTTCTTCTGCTGTTAATCTAGGCAATTTATATTTTTGTAAATATTCATCCATATCTCCTAAATTGTTATATTTGTTGCTATATAATTGGGCAAAATAGTTGTTAATGATTGCCTTAATTTCACTTTCATTAGAGGTGAGGTCTCCCTTTTCATCTTTGATATTGTCAATTTGGCTTTCTTCTTTCCTTTTTTTTTATTAGATTGACCAGAACATTGTCTATTTTATCTGTTTTTTCAAAATACCAGCTTCTAGTCTTATTTATTAATTCAATAGTTCTTTTACTTTCAATTTTATTAATTTCTCCCTTAATTTTTAGTATTTCTAATTTAGTTTTCATCTGGGGGGTTTTAATTTGCTTGTTTCCTAATTTTTTGAGTTACATGCTCAATTCATTAATCTCTGCCCTCCTTAATTTGTTAATATATGCACTCAAGAATATAAATTTCCTCCTGAGTACTGCCTTCGCTGCATCCCACAGAGTTTGGTAGGATGTCTCATCATTGTCATTCTCTTCAATGAAATTACTGATTGTTTCTATGATTCCTTCTTTGAAAAACTGGTTATGGAGAATCATATTGTTTAATTCAAATTCGTTTTTGATTTGCCTATCCAGGTGCCCTTACTAATTATTATTTTTATTGTATTATGATTCATGAAGGTTACATTTATTATATCTGTTCTTTTGCATTTGTTTGCAATGATTCTGTGACCTATTTCATGGTCAATATTTGTGAATGTACCATGTGCAGCTGAAAAGAAGGTGTATTCCTTTTTGTCCCTATTTATTTTCCTCCACATATCAATTAAATCTAATTTTTCTAGGACTTCATTCACCTCTCTTTCCTCTTTCTTATTTATTTTTTGGTTTGATTTATCTAGATCTGAAAGAAGAATATTTAGATCTCCCACTATTATGGTTTTATTATCTATTTCCTTCTTTAGCTCTGCCAGTTTCTCCTTTATGAATTTGGATGCTTTAACACTTGGTGCATATATATTGAGCAGTCTTATTTCCTCATTGTTTATACTGCCTTTAATCAGGATGTAATGACCTTCCCTGTCTTTTTTAATCATATCTATTTTTACTTTGGCTTTGTCAGAGATCATTATAGCCATGCCTGCCTTCTTTTTCTCATTTGACGCCCAAAAGATTTTGTTCCAGCCCTTAACCTTCAACTTGTGTGTTTCTAGACAACATATGGTAGGATTTTGGTTTCTCATCCACTCTGGTATTTGCTTCAGTTTTATGAGAGAGTTCATCCCATTCACATTCAGAGTTACAAGTATCAGTTGTGCATTCACTGACATTTTTGTATCCACCCCGGGACCCACTCCTTCTTCTTCCACTATTTTCTTTTAAAACAGTGGTTTGCTTTGAGCAAGTATCCCTTATCCCCTCCCTTGATTAACTTCCCTTTCTATCCCCTCCCTTGTTATTCCCCTCTTTTATTTTTAAAGGCATAATGAATTCCCTCCCTCTTCTTCTCCCCTCCCTTTTTGGACCTCCCAACTCCCCTGTTCCCTTTGGTTTATCCCTTCTGACTTTCTCATTAGGGTTAAATAGAGTTTTTTTATCCCAATGGATAATATAACTACTCTTCCCTCTCTGGGTTGATTACACTGAGAGTAAGGTTTAAATATTACCTCTTAATGCTCTCTTTCTCTCCTTCTTATGATAGTATTTATCCCCTCCCCTTCCCATGCCCTCTTTGTGTTTAATAGAATATCCTATTTTTCTTATTCACTCAAATTTCTCTTGGTGTCCCCTACTATCCCCACCCTCTTTCCCACTCCCCATGTCATCTTAGACCATTTAGTATTCTGTCCTCTACCTATGAGTTATTCTTCTGATTGCTATAATAGTGAAAATTATAATACTGAATAGAGTTCACTACAGAGAATTATACATAGCATTTCTCCACATAGTAATACAGATAACTAGATCTTATTTAAGCCCTTAAAGAGTCAAATTTAAAAAAATTATGAGTTTTCTTTCTTTCCCCTCTGTTTCTTATTTAACTTTTCATATTTCTCTTGATTTTTGTGGTTGGATATCAAACTTTCCATTTAGTCCTGGTCTCTTTTGTGCAAATACTTGGAAATCTTCAATTTTGTTGAATGCCCATACTTTCCCCTGGAAGTATATAGTCAGTTTCGATGGGTAGTTGATCCGTGGCTGAAGGCCCAGCTCTCTTGCCTTTCTGAATATCATATTCCAAGCCTTATGGTCTTTTAGCATGGAGGATTCCAGATCCTGTGTGATCCTGATTGGTGCTCCTTGATATTTGAATTGTCTCTTTCTGGCTTCTCATAAGAGTTTTTCTTTTACTTGAAAGCTCTTGAATTTGGCTATTATATTCCTTGGTGTTGACTTTTCTGTGTCCAGTGTAGAGGGTGATCTATGCATCCTTTCAATGTCTATATTGCCCTCTTGTAGAACTTCAGGGCAATTTTGCTGAATAATTTCTTTAAGTATGGAGTCCAGGTTTCTATTAATTTCTGCCTTTTCTGGAAGACCAATGATTCTCAAATTGTCTCTTCTAGACCTGTTTTCTTGGTCTGTCACTTTCTCATTGAGATATTTCATGTTTCCTTCTATTCTATCAGTCTTTTGACTTTGTTTTATTTGTTCTTGTTGTCTTGAGAGATCATTGGCTTCTAATTGTTCAATTCCAGCCTTTAGGGGCTGGTTTTCCTTTTCAATCTGGTCATTTCTAGTGTTCAATTTGCTTATCCGTTCATTTGTTTTCTGAGCCTCACTTTCCAATTGCAAAATTCTGCCTTTTAAACTGTTATTTTCTTGCCAGATCTCTTCCATCTTCTTCAAAATCTCAGTTTTGAATTCTTCGATAGCTTGTGACCAGTTTTCATTGTTTTGGGAAGGTTTGGATACTTGTTTGTCCTCCTTTGTTGTCTGGATTTTCTCTGTGTAAAAGTTGTCAAGTGTTCTAGAGTTTTTCTTGATAATCTTTTTCTTCTGGGGTTCTTGGCTTGCCATTGTTAGCTCTGCCCCTTCTCAGCTTTGTCTTCATACTCAGGATCAGTCTGTGCTATATGGGCTCTGGAGGGCTCAGATCTCCTTGTTCTAAGGGTCGAGCCTCCTGGTTGTCCCTGGTCTGCCCCTCTGCCTGAGGCTCCTTCAGCAGTCTCAGGGCACTGCTTCCACAGCCACTTTCTAGTCTGCACCGGGTCCCCACTTGAGGTCCAAGCCTGCACTCGAGATCTTTGTTAGCACCTAGGACAATGTCTTCACTGGAGCCAGCTCTCAGGGAAGTCCATGTGCATTCTTTAGCTTCTTGGGGTCCTAGTTCTTGCTGCTCTCAGGAACAAGCCCTGGAGCTGCTAGTGATTTACTGGGTGCCCCAATCCTACTTTCACTCTTGTGCGTTGGCCTCTGGGCTGTACTTGGTGTGGGGGTGGGGGAGGGGTTTCTTCCTCTCCTGTTTTAGTGAGAGCTGTTTTACCCATTTATAGCTTGGAAATGCCCCTATTCCTCGTACCTTCAATGCTGCGCCTTGTTGTGGGGTCCCTTCATTCGTTTGGATTCGTTTTTATGTCCCCTTGAGGAGTCCTGTATGCTTTGGTTGGGAGAGATTGAGCAGCTGCTCCTTACTCTGCAGCCATCTTAACCCAACATCAATGTTTTAATTAGAATTTCTCTTATTATAAGTAATTCAGAAAAAGCTAGATAAACTGGGAAGGAAAGAGGAGGAGGAAAACATTTTATGCACAGGGGATAGTCATATTTATTAGAATAAACTTCTATATATTATTTAATTTTAATTGGCAATTTGCTCAAAATGAAGTAAAATATCATTATTGTTTTCACTAAAATTTCTCTTATTTTGGGTAATTTGGAGAAAGCGAGAGGAACTAGTGGATAGAGAAAAGGAACCCCGTTAGAAACCTTTCTACCACAGCTCAAATATATATATACTGTTTTTTATACACATC
>NW_025366098.1:0-2601 GCF_016433145.1 Gracilinanus agilis | reverse complement strand
TATATATATATATATATTATCTTAAACCTTTTAGTACCCAACCTCTAACTATGAATAATTCTTCTAACTACTATGATAGTGAAAACAATTTTTGAAAGTTACAAATATAATTTTTCTATATATAAATATGTAACATGATGTCAAGGTTTCTGTTTTCAGGTAGACAAATGATTTTCAAATTTTCTTTCATGGACCTGTTTTCCAGGTCTGTCATCTTCTCAATGGGATATTTCATGTTTCATTCTATTTTTTCATTCTTTTGACTTTCTTTATTAATTCTTGCTGTTTTGTGAGATCATTAGCTTCTACTTGCCCAATTCTATTCTTTAAATAATGGTTTTCATCTATGATCTTTAGATTTTCCTTTTTGGTTTGGTCTAAGCTGCTTTTTGTGATTTTTAGTAGGACAGTTCTGGGCACCAATTTGCTTATTATATCATGTGATTTCTGTGCCTCTTTTTCCAAGTGGGATTCTGTCTTTTAAACTGTTATTTTCCTTTTGAATTACTTGCATTTCTTCCTCCCATTTTTCTTCCCATTGTTCCTCCATCTTTCTTACTTGGTTCTTAAATTCCACTTTGAGTTTCTTGAGAACTTATGACCAATTTCTGTTTTTTTTGAAAGTTTAGATATGTTTGTTTGTTTGTTTGTCACTCTTTGCTGTCACCTCTGTACTCTGTTCCTATTCTCCAGAGAAGTTATCTAATATCAGAGGCTTTCTCTGTTGTATCTTACTTTTTTTTGAACTTGTGGATTATAGTTCTTAGGAGTTGGTGGCCTTTGCTATGTTAGTTTTATCTTCCCTTTTCAGCTAGAAGAATTTATTTGATTTCACTCTTCATATTTAGTCATTTACCCATTTTGAATTTATCTTGTTATAGGGTAAGATGTTGATCTAAACCTAATTTTTCCCATACTGTTTTCCAATTTTCCCAGCAGTTTTTGTCAAATATTGAGTTCTTTTCCCAAAAGCTGGGTTTGTGAGGAACTTTCACACACACACACACACACACACACACACACAAAAAAAACAAAAAACTAAGACCATTTATATTCTGACTCTTTTCTCTTCATTCTACCTTTAGCTTAAACACTAAGACATTAATAACTTTCTGATATTAAGAAAGACACATTTTTTAATCAATTGGGATACTATTTGCAATAATTTAAAATCAATTCTCCATTACCTGATTTATGGTTTATATACTTTATAGAACAGTGGGTTAGACTTTTGGCTTTTACCACTTGAACCCTTGGGATAGTTGCTAAATTGGAAGCAAGCTTAGACCCAGGGAGAAGAGGATTAATGTATTTCTGATTTTCTTTTTTTTTTAATTTTTAAAAAAAAATTATTTTTTTAGAAAATTTTCCATGATTCCATGATTCATGTTCTTGCTCTCTCCCCACCATCCCCTAGTAGTCAACGCACATTTCCAACAGTTTCTTCCTGTGTCATCAATAAAGATCTATTTCCATATTATTGATAATTGTTCTAGGGTGGTCATTAAGAGTCTACATCCAAATTGTGTCCACATCAACCCATGTGTTCAAGCAGTTGTTTTTCTTCTATGTTCCCACTCCTATAGTTCTTCCTCTGAATGTGGGTAGCGTTCTTTTCCATAAATTCCTCAGAATTGTCCTGGGTCATTGCATTGCTCCCAGTAGAGAAGTCTATTACATTTGATTTCACCACAGTGTATTGGTCTTTGTGTATAATGTTCTCCTAGTTCTGCTCCTTTCACTCTGCATCAATTGCTGGAGGTCATTCCAGTTCGCATGGAATTCCTCCAATTTATTATTCCTTTGAGCACAATAGTATTCCAACACCAGCATATACCACAATTTGTTCAGCCATTCCCCAATTGATGGGCATACCCTCATTTTCCAGTTTCTGATTTTCTTTTCAAAACTCGGTATGGGTTGTTTTGGATAATCTCTTGTTTTGTAGTATCAACCTTTACTCTTTGCTTAGTATAGATGATTCCCTTTATATGGATTAATCAGATATAATCTCTAATAAGTTAATGCTACATAGTGTTCTAGTTCATAGACCTCCATGTCAATATCTACATATCATTGACTTCTGTGAATTCTGACACCTATCTATAATTATTATTTTGCATGTTGCTTGAAGCTCCTAAAAATTAAGAAGTCAAGTTTTTGATCACAATAACTAGAAAAAAATCAAAGTTGGAATTTAACCCATTTGAAACTCATCACTCTTTCCTATCTAGTATCTATTGCATATAATAGTATATGCAATGTTCCATAATTATAGTTCCTCATATATACAGAGAGAGGGCAATGAACTTTTAAATTTCTTTAACGAGCTTGGTTATTATAATGATAGAGCATTCAGTTTTGTTGTAGCTATTCTTTCTATGAACTATGTTATAGTCATTGTGCTTATGGTTTTCCTGTTTCTGCTTACTTCACTCTTCATAAATTAATAATCTTCCAGCATTTCCATATTTCCAGCATTTGTCCTTCTTCCTTCCTTCTTTCCTTCCTTCTTTCCTTCCTTCCTTCTTTCTTTTTCTTTCTTTCTTTGTTTCTTTCTTTGTTTCTTTCTTTGTTTCTTTCTTTGTTTCTTTCTTTGTT
>NW_025366097.1:0-4847 GCF_016433145.1 Gracilinanus agilis | reverse complement strand
AATTTTCAGGTAAAAAAATCAAAAGTATCAATAAGCACATGAGAAAGTGTTCTAAATCTCTAATAATTAGAGAAATGCAAATCAAAACAACTCTGAGGTATCACCTCACACCTAGCAGATTGGCTAAAATGAAAGAAGGGGAGAGTAATGAGTGCTGGAGGGGATGTGGCCAAATTGGGACATTAATGCCTTGCTGGTGGAGTTGTGAACTGATCCAACCATTCTGGCTGGCAATTTGGAACTATGCTCAAAGGGCTATAAAAATGCCTGCCCTTTGATCCAGCCATACCCTTGTTGGATTTGTACCCCAAAGAGATCATAAATGAAACAGACTTGTACGAAAATATTTATAGCTATGCTTTTTGTGGTGGCAAAAAACTGGAAAAGGAGGGTATGCCCTTCAATTGGGGAATGGCTGAACAATTTATGGTATATGCTGGTGATGGAATACTATTGTTTAAATGAAATTAACTCTAGCCCATTCATAGTCAAAAATCTACTTACCCTAGGCATCTAATTATATCATCCCCACCTCCCTCAGGGGGAGTGGAGATAGTTAATCACATGTGACAATAAGTATCAATTCAAGAACAAGGGACTGCCCTTTGTGCAGTCCAAATCAGTGTAGAGGCTGCCATTGGTCCACTTGAATTAGAGGTGGCCCACAGGAAATGCGGAGAAATGCTATCTCTTTAAAATACGTGGGTTACAACCTGGTAAAGTTAGTTAAGTGAGTTCAGGAGTGGAAGGAGTTCAGGAGTTCCAGCTTTGGACTTGGGGCTGAAGGTGCTCGGCTGAGACCTCAGAATGCTTCTACTCTGAATTGTCACGTGGGTAAGTTAGGCTGACTTCATACCTTGGTGTTTCCAAACTCTGCCTTGTAAGAATTAAAATTTAGTTATTATAGCTATATATATTAAAAATATGTGGCCGCCAGGAATCAACAATTAGGTTGATTCTGTAATTAAATCAGACCCAAGTCAGCATCGGGTTGAAGAATTTATTTACAATCAGGTAGGTAAAGTAGGGATAAAGAGAAAAGGGAGGTTAGAAGTCTAAATAAATGAAGCTGTAAGCCACAGGGCCCAACAGCCAGATAGGCAGAGTTTAGTATTGGCCCAGCTAGGCCAAGAAAGCCAGCCTAACTTACCCACGTGACAATACAGAGTATAAGCTGTCTGTGGTCTCAGGAGATGCTTCTTCTTCCAGTTCCAGACGGCAACTCCCCCACAGGAAGTTCACTCACTTACTTAAAGAGATCATGTCTTTCATCACTTCCTGTGGTCCACCTCTAATTCAAATGGACAAATGGTAGTTTCTACATTGATTTGGACTGCCCAAAGGGCCGTCCCTTATTCTTGATTTGTTACTTATTGTCACGTGTGGGTAACTCGTCTCCCCTCCCCACTAAGGGAGGTGAGGATGACATCATTAGCACGCCTGGGTTGAGTAGATTTTTGACTATTAATGGGCTGGAACTAATTCTATTTACACAATCCCCCCTGATGATCATATTGGGTGCCTAGTCACCCCAAGTGATCATGTTACACAACATCTTCTACCACAAAGGTCCTTCTAACTACAATAGTTAGAGATAAGAGGGAAATGGAAAAGAGAGAAAGCAAAACCAATGTTTTGCTAAGTGCGTTGACAAGAAACCAATTGGGGCAGTCCCCAATCGGCATATCATGTACAATTAAAGTAGCTGTTCAAACCCATCAGTCCATTCATTAGTACCCAAAGTTCATTCTGGATCACTTGATGCAACAAAACCCCATCAGTTCAATCAATTGCAACCCAAAGTTCATTCTGGATCTCTTGATTAAACGTAGGTTCTTCAGGCATCTCTCTGCAAGCAGTTCATTCTCTGGATTAAGGAATCAGCAAGTTTCTTTCCCTGAGAATTTTCTCAAACAAAACCAAAAATGAAATCTTGGATATAATAAAAATACAATTAATCTTGGATTTTATAAAATACAATCCCCCCTGACGTGGGTATTTAGAAAGAAATACCCAGATCAGCTCAATATATACAATTGAGTCATGGGGTTGTATGAGTCAATTCAAAAGGAAAAAAGAAAGAAAAAATATAAAATCAATAGAAGAAAATTGAAGCTTTTGGGGAAAAAAGGCATTAAAATCAAAATCAAATATCAAAAGTTATGTACATAAAAAATTTTTGAAGAAAACAAAATAAAATTATAACAGGCCCTTGTATTAGGGTCTAATCAATTATAATTTCCATCCTACTAGTCTGTAGGATACAATGCAGTAATACTGCACTTACCCATTTGCAGCTAAGACTACAGGAAGTTGCCATTCTATAAGAGAGAAAAAAGGACCAGATTTATATGCAAGGAAAGCGTCTGTCATTCCCTTTACTTTCAGGAGTATATGGTTGAGCCAGATAATAGCCAACCTGTGGTACCTGACTGGCAGTGTAGTTCGGAGAGTCCTACGTCTAAACATATGTTAAGCGTCACAGCTTCGATTCTTACACTGAGTTCAAGTCCTCAGTGTTGGCGTGGGAGTACCTCAATCCCACCTGTATATGTATGATCTCTTTAACCTTGTGCTCCTTGGCACTGTGCAGATGTTCTCATAAATCCCATTGGATTTGTCGGTCGGTCTTCATGACCTTGTGCTTTCCTTAGCACCATTAATGGCTCATGTGTTCCCTTTTCCTGGAATTAGACAGAAGCATTAATCACAGTCCCATAACATTTAACAATGTATGGCAAGTTCTTGGAGTCTAAACCTTGTGAGTAAGCAGTAATATTACAGCAATTATATATATATATATTAAAATTATAGCATTGCAAAAAATAATGAAAAAATTAAGTGATTATATGTACTCAAGTACAAGAAATGAGAAAAAAGACAAAAAAATATCAATTATTCTATTAAAAGATATTAGGAAATCAATAAGAAATTTAAAAATAAAATCAGGGAAAGAATCAAGACAAACCAATGATTCCATGAGTCCATGAACTGTTATCTCCAATGCAGGTAACAGGAAACAGTCAATCAGGTTCAATAGAAGATGCCCTCTTTACATGTGAGCAATGAATCCAAGAGTCCTTTTCTCTGATCTTTATAGCTGTTGGGGTGGTTATTAAAATTTCAAACGGGCCATCCCACGAAGGCTGGGTTGCCCCAGTGCGCTGGAAGTTCTTTATATACACTTTGTCTCCTGGATTCAGGTCGTGAAGTGAAAAGTCTATTGGTCCTGCTTGTACTGCAGTTCCAGATTCATGGAGTTCACGCAGTCTGTGTTGCAATTCCTGTATATAGGAAGCAATAGAAGTATCTCCTCCTAATAGTGATGTATATGCAGGAGAAAAAGGTTTAGCCTGTATAGGAGGATGTCCAAAAAGCATCTCATATGGTGAGACGTGTAGATCTCCCCTAGGTCTGCTTCTAAGATAAAATAGAGCTAGAGGGAGAATTTCAGGCCATTTTAGATGTGTCTCATACATAATTTGCCAATCATGGTTTTAAGTTCTCTGTTCATCCGTTCAACTTGGCCTGAGCTCTGGGGGTGATATGGTACATGGAATTTTGGAGTTATCCCCAGGCATGAATATATTTCAGATAAAACTGAATCAGTAAAGTGACTCCCTCTGTCCGAGTCAATACGTGCGGGCAGACCAAAACAAGGAATAATTTCTTTTAAAAGCACCTTGGCAACAAAGGCTGACATGGCTCGGGCAGTAGGAAATGCTTCCGGCCACCTGGTCAGTTGATCCACTATGACCAGACAGAATTTATATTGTCCAGCCTTTGGCATTGTTATGAAATCAATTTGTAGGTGCTCAAAAGGTGTGTAAGCCAATGGATGCCCACCAAAAGCCTTTCCACGAAAAGCGTGTTGGTTATATGCTTGGCAAGTAGGGCAAGCTGCACACACTTTAGAGGCTATAGTGGTTATGCCAGGAGCTATCCATACTCTCTTAACAGAGTCCACGATGCCCTGGGTACCAAAATGACCATTTTTATGAATAGATTGGCAAATTTGGCGATAAAAGTGTCTAGGGAGCAGGGGTTTTCCTTCAGAGGACACCCATACTCCATTTATCTGTTTGGCTTTAAATTTCTGCTTCCATTTTGTTACTTCCTTCTCATCATAGGAAAGTGATAAATTTAAGTCATCAGTGGTTGTTAATGTTAAAATTAATTCAGGCCCTTCTATTGCTGCTAGCTTTGCAGCAATATCTGCCCAATTATTTCCCTTAGAGACAGGGTCAGTGCCACCTGTATGAGCAGAGCAGTGAACTACAGCTAGGGCTTTAGGTAGCTGGAGAGCAGAAAGAACTTCATTAATAATTTTTGCATTAGCTATAGATTTTCCAGCTGAGGCTAAAAATCCTCTCTGGAGCCATAACATACCCACTGCATGACATATTCCAAATGCATATCGAGAATCTATATAAATTGTAGCCTTTTTATCTTCGGCAATTATACATGCATGTTTTAGAGCTATGAGTTCTGCGGCTTGAGCACTTAGATTTGAGGGCAGTGAAGCTGACCATACAGTGTTAAATTCTGTAACTACAGCAGCTCCAGTGTAGCGTATGCCATCCCTCATAAATGAAGAGCCATCAGTAAATAAAACTAGATCAGGATTCTCTAAAGGAGTGTCCAGGAGATCGTCTCTCGAGGCTTTTCAGCCATGGACACTAGTGTTTCACAATTATGTAAAGGTTCTTCTGAAACTGGTAAATCTGGAAGTAAGGTGGCTGGGTTAAGGGTTGTGCAACATTTTAAAGTAATATTTTCATTATTTAGCAAGGTTATTTCATACCTTGTAATTCTCTGATCAGAAAATGCCTGTGTTCTATGTCTTA
>NW_025366096.1:0-11479 GCF_016433145.1 Gracilinanus agilis | reverse complement strand
CGCCTCAGTTACCCTCCTCTGACCTCTTCCCCAGGCACCCCCCTGCCCCGAACCCTCTCCTCCAGCCTTTCTCTATCGGCCTCCCTTCTCTGGTCCTCCTTGCCAGTCCCGTTCCATTAACTCCCCTCCGGCTTTTATTAGACCCCGCCCTCACTGTTAGAGAACCGGCTCTCTTTAGACCTTGCCCACTTCACTGTGCCCTTGATCTCCCTGAAGCCGGGTGTAGGCTTGTCACTTATCTCTTCCGTCAATTCCAGCGGCTCCCTCTCCAAAATTCAAGAATAAAGACAAGAGTATTTAGCATTTGCCCAGGACTTTGGGGTCCCTCAAAGGAGGTACATTTATTAAGTGCCTGTTGTGTGCCAGGCCCTGGGACTACGAAGGCCAAAGACATTCCCTTTCCATGGGAGATCTCCTAATAAGACGGAACACATAATTAACTGTACAAACACGCTATGTACAGGATAAATAAGGGAATAATGAAGACAGGGGAGGGCACCACAATTAAGATTTCCTGTAGAAGTTGGGGTTTTAGCTGACTCTTAAAGGAAACCAGGGGACAGAGATGGGGAGGGAAAGCTTTCCAGATCTAGGGCACTGCCAGGGAAAATGCCCAGAGGCTGGAGATGAGGAGCTCATCTGAAGAGCAGCTAGAAAGCCACTGGATCAGAACAGGTGGATGGGAAGCAAGGTACAAAAGTTTAGGAAAGGTGTTGGAGGGAATATATGGTGTAAGAGGCATAAGTTTAAAAGTAGGTGTGTAAGCAGGCTAGGAAAAGCCTTAGCTGGAGGTCATGGACATTCTGAATGGAATGCAGGGGAAGGAGGAAGTGGCTTGTGCCTGAGAAGGACTCCATGGTGGGAGTTACAGGCAGTAACTGATTCCCTGGGAGATCTCAGAGCTTGTGGTGTTGCACCCTGATTCCCTGGGATACTGGAGTGTGGTGAAGGTTGGAAGCAGAGGACATCTATCCTGCACCACAGCACTGAATAGGGAGTGATCTTCGATCTGGTGGACAGCTTGCAGGCTCCTCTCCCTACTGGGCTGCTTTGGATCATCAGTTCTGGAAGAGTTGGTTCCTGGCATCCTGAAACCATCCCTGGATTAGCCTTGAGATCCCAAGTAAAGCCACCCTCAGGTCTTCAGCTAAGATGACCAAACCTGGCTGGAACCAGGTTGGGAGGAATTTTTCCCCTTCCTTGTGACTCCAGTATTGTTATTCTCTGGGCCCTGCCTGGCTTAGGTCTTAGTTTAGTGTAGCCGAGTCCTTTCCCTGCCCCTGTGGTTTGCCCTTAGCTTTTAAGTGTAGTAAACCCTATTCCCATCCTTAATCTTAGTTTGTCTTTGATTAAATGTGTTGTTTTAACTTATAAATTCCTGCCTTTACTTTGCTGATTACCATAGGCCTAGTCTTGGTGCTTCAAGAGCGGCAGTTGGACCTAACAGCCAGTTCAGTAAAAGATACCCCTTTGCTGTTAAACTTTAGTCTCCCTACTTGTTGGGCCCCTTCCTGTCATTTCTGTCTCCCACACACCCACCTGTTTACTGTTTAAGGCACCTTTCCCTGGTTTCTCCCTTAACAATGGCAGACCGTGAAGGACTTTGAATGAGAGACAAAGGGTTTTACATTTGATCCTGGAGGTAAAAGGGAGCCACCTGAATTTATAATAGTATTTTGAAAATCATAGCCAGTAAATGTCAGAGGTGGAATTGAACCCAGGTTTCTCTAAATCTAGGTCAACTCAGGCAGAACTGCTTCTCCCTTGTTGATGTTTTGAATTTGCTTCTCTGTATATACATTCCAGCCCAAAGGAAGTCATGTTTTATTTTTTTCTTTATCTCTAGTACTGAGTACACTGTAGCACTTTAAAAGTTGAATAAATGAACAAGACACTGAAAAGAATTCCTTCTACTCTGTTCCTAATGAGAATAAGCTCAAATCTCACTTTCTCCAGAGACTTTTCCCCATCCCTCCCTCTGTGTCAAGGGTCTTCCCTTTTCCCTTAACCCCTCTCCCCCAACATACTTTCTCTATCTTTGTCCTCTCTACATCTCTGCCTCTTCAAATCCTTACTTACTCTCAAAGCCCAACCCATGTGTGCTTGTCAGTTCCCTTAATTGTTTGTGCTCATTCCTTCTCACAAAAATGCTTCTCTGTGTAGATGTTGTCTCACCCCAGTGCACTGTAAGCTTCTTGAAGACTGGGGCCATTTGAGGGAGGTGCTCCTTGGACTCTCCCTACTTCTACTCTAGAAAGTGTTGCCATTTCTCACTGTATTTGAACCAAGAAAATGTATTTCTTAGTTTGGTTACTGTAAGGGGAAAAAGGGGTTTTTTGGGTTCAATATATTAAAAGGTGGTCGCCAGAGGTTTGAACTATTATCAATCCTCAATTAAGAATAATCTCAAGTCAAAATTGACTTTTATGGAAGTTTATTTACAATTATGAAGAGAGAGGAAATAAGGAAATAAGAATCTAACCCAGTAGGTAATTTACTACAATCCTCTAATTAATCCAAGTAGATCTAATTTACCCTCAGCCGAGAGTCAGAGGGCCAGAGGCCCGGAGGTGAATGAAGCAAAACTTCATTCACAGAAGATTCAGTCTTTAAACTTACCACATGGAATTCAAAAGAAGATATTTAAAGTAGTCTCACCAAGGACTCAGCGTTCCAACCAACACTCTTCCATGAACTAGAAGAGGTCCTTCATCAGACGCCCTTTTCAACCGAAGCCCCTCTCACTTACTCAACTCCCTCTTTTTAAAGGGGTCACTTATTCATCATTTCCTGTGCCTTCCCCTAGTTTGGGTGTCCAATCACAGTAGACGCTTCTCATAGTACACCTAGGGGGCAGTCAGTCGATTCTGATTTGTCACCCACTCTAGCACATGTGGGTTACTGGCTTCCCAGAGTTTGAAGGTGCTCTCACCTTTGGTGATTACATCTAAAGATGGGCAGTGTAGACTTAATTTCACATTACCTGGAAAAAGTTTCCTCCTAGATAATCCTCACAGTTGAGAGGCTTACACAGCCTCATTTTCTTAGTAGTAAGGAAGTCTAATAAAGTTCAACCAATTTTGGGTTTTGTTGTCACAACAACTCACTTTTCTTTACTTTGTTAAGTTTTTTTTCCTTCCTTGCAACCACTCTGTAAGATAGGTCATATAGACTCACCTCCATAAGATAAACAGAAACTCCAAGAATTGAAAATGGTGGAGTTTGGAACCAGGATTCCAGCCTGCTTGAATTCTTGCTCTCGAGACTTATATTCTTTCTGTCACACTGCTTTGGCTCTTCCTGGGAAGTGTTTGTTGAATAGTGGGCTGGATCATGAACCCCAATGAAATGAGAATCTTTTGTTCCTTTTTTTCTGTATTTTTCTTATTTTAAAGATGTCATTCATTGCATGAAATAATTTTCCTAAATATGACTCTTGCTGGTTGAGATCAGCACCATGTTAGTGGAAAGTTATGTAGGGCATAGGATACAGGTATACTATAGCCACCCTTTTGGCCCTCTGACTTTCCATCCAATTGGGCCAAACTATAAGAGAAAAAAGAGATCTCTAGAGGCATTGAGGTGGGACTTTGAGCCCTCACAGCTTTAGATATGTGGTATGCTAGAAGATAATTGGTCTGGGGGCCGGGAGACCTAGATTTGAGTCCAAGGGCTTTGGTAAGCTCTGCATGACCCTGGGCAAATCATCTGCCATCTCAGGACCCTAGTGTCCTTGTTTGTAAAATTAGCGGAATGATCACAGACATTCTCTAAGAGCCCTTTTGGTTTTAAAATCTAATGTCTCTACGAACCAGTTTAAGAACCTGGTGTTGGAAGTTATAACTATTTTCTGGGTGGTGCAGTGGGTAGAGTCAGGAGCCATGGAATTTGGAACACCAGAGTTGGATTTCTGTTGCAGATGATGATGACAAATTGTGTGACCTTGGGCAAGATACTTGTCAGTTTCAGTTTCCTTATCTATAAAATGGGAATAACAGCTCCTATCTCACTGGGTTGTTGTGAGGATCAAAGGAAATAACATGTAAACTGCTTAGTTCAGCAGACTTGAAGGACTGTATCAGGGCTGGCTATTCAGCTATTTCCTTTGTTAACTTAAAAATCTAAAACCTGGCCAGGAAAGAGTTAGGGCCTGGGCTTTCTTGTGTCACCTGCCTAGGCCACCACCACTGCCTCCCTCAAAGCTGGCCCAGACAGTGAAGACTGACTCACTTCTTTTGGTTTCTGCTCTAGGTTGCTTCAGGCTGGTCGATTTTCTAGAAGGGATCCAGAAGAACTTTGATGAGGCAGCCAAGGTATTGAAGTTCAATTGTGAAGACTACCAGCACAGTGACAGCTGCTACAAACTTGGCGCATATTATGCAACAGGGAAAGGTAAAAAGCAGGAGCCCTCTCACAGTCAGCCCAGACTATGCAGCTCCTTCAGTGGCTTATCTCTCCATACATGCATGGCTAATCTCTAACCTGGGTTATAAGTTCTGAAGTGGCTGAAACTAGGTCTTGGACCTCTCTACAGCTTCCCCTGTGCCTAGCATGGTGCCCTCTACATAGGTGTTGATAACTATCCTAAACTGAACATGTCCAAAACTGAACTTAGTATCTTTGCCCCCAGTCCTCCCCATTCAAAACTTCCCTGTTACTGTCATTGAGGGCATCACTATCTTTCCAGACCCCCAGGTTTGAAACGTAGGTGTCACCTCATCTTTTATTCTTCACCATCTCTTACCTCCCCAAATCCAAGCTGCTTCCAAGATCTATTGATTTCTTTTTTGCACTTTTGAATATAGCTCTTTTTCTTCTTTGACACTGCCATCAGTCAAGTGCAGACCCTCATCACTTCATGTGTGGATTATTGCAATAGCTGCTTGTAGATTTTGGCCTCAGGTCTCTCCTGACTCCAACCCATCCTCCCCTTAGCTGTTGAAGTGATTTTCTTAAAGTTTAGGTCTGACTATGCCATCTTCATACTCAAAAAACCCCCAGTGGCTCCCCATTGCCTCCAGGATCCAATACAGAATTCTCTGTTTGGCATTTAAAGCCCTTTGTGACCTGGCCCCCTTCTATTGTCTCTCTCTTCTTTTATCTCCCTCTATGTACTATGTGACCCAGTAACATTGGCCTCCATTTCTTAGTTCTGGGAATCCCCCATGCCTGGAATGTGCTCTCCTCATCTCCATCTACAGACCTCCCTGGCTTGCTTCAAATCCTAGCTTCAATCTGATCTTCCACAGGAAGCCTTTCCAGCTTCTCTCTGTTCTATACATAGCCTGTTGGTCCATGTTTGTTGGCTTGTTGTCTTTCCTGTTAGATTGTGAGCTCCAGAGGGCAGGGACTATTTTCTGCCTCTTTATGCCCCCATTGTATGTATTAGGTACATAACAAACATTTGTCTGAGCATGTATGTTCTTTGCATACTCTGCATCTAATCTGCATCATCGGAAGTCACTTATATTTCTTTATAACCTTCATACTTAATTACTTTTATGTTTCAGCAATATTCTATTAATATAACACAGCTCATTCAGCCATTCTCTTATAGGTCTTTTCTAGTGTTTTGGCTATTTGACATAATGTAGTTCTTAGTTGTTTTTTTGTTTGTTTGTTTTTTTCTTTTAAATAATATCCTTAGAATGTGGTCCTGGCTCTAACCCTTTCAATCTGTGACCTCACCTGCCTGGGTCTCCTCTGCTTTCGTCTTTCAGATAAAGAGAGCAGACTTGCTGGCCTCAGAAGACCCTTTCAACTCTCTTGGTCAGTGCTACTAGGCTCTCAGATTGGCTTTCGATTGTTATATAATTTTGTGTTTTCGGAAACCAGTCTAACTATAATTTTGAACTTATGACTTATGTAGAGTGTTCAGTCACCATTATTGGCACTAGGCATCGGGATTTATTTGTCTTTGTGTTGGGTTTTTTGTAGTTGGTAGGCTACTTTCACTTGGGGATGCTTTGGAGACTAGAGAGGTCTAAAATCTCTTAAAGCATTTTATGGATGCTACATTCCTTTCATTCCTAGTGATCTGTCCTCCCTCCATAGAACCCTCCCTTGTAACAAAAAATATAGTTAAACAGAACAAGCCAGCTGAGTCTGAAAATGCTCCTATCCGAATAGCTGCATGGAGTCTACTATGTCTTTGCTCTGAAGTTGGCAGTTTGCATCATAATCACTCCACCCTCTGAAGTTAGGAGAGGTCAGAGGTTTGTTCAGAATTCTGGGCTTGCATTGTTTTTTTGCCTTGTTACATTGCTTGCCTTGTGGACTTCTGGTTCCTCTTTCACTGTGTCAGTTCATACACACATCTTCCCACAGTTTTCTGAATTTTCAGTGAGCCCCTCTTACTGGTCCCCTCCCACTTACACAGTTAGACCTGTTTATCTCACCTAAACCTAGAAGCAAAACAGAAGAATTTGTTTTTCCAGTCCTCATCTCAAGTTGATATTGTGGCCCAACCACATTAAGAGAGGGATGTTTCATGGGCCAAAAACCAAACTAATTATTTGACTTTTCTTTTAGGGGTTTTACCAGAATGTTTTTGCTCCACGTGTTAAAGTTTTGTCCTGACATGGATTTCTTTTCTTTCTTTTCATGTAGGAGGATTAACCCAAAACTTGAAAAATGCCTATGACTGTTTTTTAAAGGCTTGTGAGAAACCTGGGAAGAAGTCGATAAATGCTTGTCACAATGTGGGGCTGCTGATCCAAGATGGGCGCATCAGTGACAAAGAGCCTGACTTGGCCCGAGCCCGAGACTACTATACAAAGGCTTGTGATGGCAGTTATGCCCCTAGCTGCTTCAATCTTAGTGCCATGTACCTCCAGGGATCCCCAAGTGTCCCCAGGGACATGGGACTGGCTTTGAAATACTCTCTGAAAGCCTGTGACTTGGGTCACATCTGGGCCTGTGCCAATGCCAGCCGAATGTATAAACTGGGAGATGGTGTCAGTAAGGATGATACTAAGGCTGAAGCCCTCAAGAACAGGGCCCAACAGTTACACAAAGAGCAGCAGAAAAGTGTCCATCCTGTGACATTTGGGGTGTGAGGTGATCAGCCTATCTTCTTCCCCTTGGATAGAAACAGACTCTTTCACTGGGAGACACCTTTGGAGATGACATGTGGGGGCAGGAAAAACCTGCACTCTGTTGGCTGCTGGTGTTATTTGTACCAGGTGCTGTAATCTGTGTTGCCTGCAAGATATTTATTCTCTTTTAATTTCTAAATCAGTATGTATACCCTGTGGACTGGGCTTTAATCAGCTCCCTTAAAGTGGAGGGATGGAGAGCCATGGAGAGGTGGGAGTCAGGGAAAGTCGTAACCAGAGGGACCCAGTGAATCATGGAGGCATCTCACAAAGTGCTGCTGGGGCATGTGTTTATTTATACATGAGTGTTTTGTTTGTCTGTCTGTGGTTTCATTTGGGGAAAATTTTCTTTAAGGGAACTTGAAAATCATAAGGGCCTCACTGTTAACTGATGAGTGAGCCTTCTTTGTGCCCGTCCATCTTTTGATATCAATCACTACAGTTGTAATTGTCTCCACCTCCTAGATTGATTTTTGTAGAAATTATCAATGATGTTCTGAAGTCATATGCAGCCTAAAGATTTACATATCAGTGTCACGCAGGTTTGAGAAGAAAGACAAAAGATGTCCTGGCCTTCGTCTTCCTGGAGAGGTCACGTTGGCTGACATTAAGTGAAGCATGTTCCAGATTGCCCATTTGCCTTAAATGTCCACACCCTGGATTATTGGGTGTGTAAGAAATCTATGAAAACTTCTAAAGCAAAAGATGTTTGTGAGCCTTTGAAATTGCCTTGTGAATTGATGAATTTAAGTTATTATTGATTTATTGTTTAATTAGGTTGTGCATGGAAAGTTAAGGAGAGCGGCATTTTCAAAAACTACTTTTTTAAAAGTTTCCTCTGTTTTTCTAGTAAACCTTTGGTTTAGCACTAGGGGGCAGTGGAACACAGTGGTTCTGGAAAATTTTCTTCCCGTCTGCTTTGCAATTGCCATACAAGGAGGAGAGCTCTCTGGTTGTCTGGCAGTTCATGTGGCTTATTGGAATATCTGCAGATTATCATTTGGTAGGTTCTGTTCTAGGAGCAGAGAGAAGCTTAAGTCTGTACATTAAAAACAAGGAAATGCATTTTAAAAGTTTTTGTGTTGTGAAAGTTAATTCAGAAGGCAAATTAATAAACAAAAATTTTTTTAATTCAAAGTTGTTTTTAAAATCTTTGGGGAAGGGATTTATTCCGACTTAGACTTCTCTTTTCTTGAGTAGATCCTATTTGCTAATTTCTTCCTGTGAAATTGTACCACATTCTCATGTCCAGAGCATTCATTGTCAAGAGTCCTTTGTGATGAGACCAACAAAACAGGGCACCCTTAAGGAATTTACAAATTCCTAAGTCACATAATGTGAAGTGAACAGTTAAGACCATAATGAAATAAGGACTTTCCTAGTCAAGACTATTTAATACCCCATCATCCTAATTTGGTATAGAGGTTATAAGGGGGTAGTTTGGACAAAAACTTGCTTTTTGTGGTGGAATGGGCAGGGAATAGCGTTCAGTCAACAGGAAAGAGTCTTTTTCCTTTCTTGTCCTCTGGTATTTTTAACTTATTTGATGCTATCTAGTTTTTCATTTAGCAGTGAAAAAAAAGGTGATATTTCTTTTTCTTTATATTTTTTATTTTTAAACTCTTACCTTCTGTTTTAGAATCATCACTATTGGTTCAAAGCAAAAGAGTGGTAAGGACTAGGCAATAGGTGTTAAATGACTTGCCTGGTGTTACAGGTAGGAAGAGTCTGAGCCCAGATTTGAATTCAGAACCTCCTGTCTCTAGGCCTGGCTCCTCTAGCTGACCCACCTAGCTAATCCTCAGTGATATTTTGTAATAAATTATTTCAAATTTGTTTATATTTAATTTTATAATCTGCCAGCTTTATTCATGTGATCCAAGAAGGCAGAACAGGGAGCAGTGGGTGGAAGTTAACAGGATTGCGATTTCAACTTCAATATATAGAACTATCTAATGATGAGTGGTGGTCCACTGTGGAATTTGCCTCTTCAGAAGGTAGTAAGCTCTCTTAGATGTGTTCAAGTAGAAGCTGAGTGGGTCACTTGCCAAGGACACTGAGGAGAAGATTCTTGCCTTGGAAGGGAGTCTGGAACAGATGACCCTTGTTCTCTCTCAGATTCTGAGATTCAAACAATTAGCTTACAAGTAGATTATTGCTTGATGACTTCTGGCTTTAAAAAATAATTCGTTCCCTGCTTTTGCTGTCCTCTCTTAATTCCTTGGAGTATATTCTCCCTTTGCAACATACTTGGTCACTGAGTCCCTTCCACCCAACCTGCCATATGTCAGGCTCTGTGCTAGATTTTTTGGAATACAAAAGAAAAAAGTATAAAGGTCCCTCCTTTCCTGAAGTTTACCTTCTAGAGAGGGAGGCATTCAGAATTAATACAATGTTATCTGGGTGGGAAGAAGGCTTCATGTGGAAGGCAGCATTTAGGTTGAGCTTTGAAGGAAACCAAGGATGCTAAGGGGTGAGGAGGACGGGCGCTCCAAACATAGGTGGCAGCAGCCAGTGCAAAGACTGGGAGGTGGGAGATGGAGGATTGGGTGAGGAATAGCAAGCTGGCCAATTTGGCAAAATAGTAGTAGTATTTGGGAAGGCGAGTAGTATGGCAAAGTTGGGAAGATAAAGGACTTTAAAAGCCCAACAGGCAAACATGCTTAATCTGAAAATAAAGAACTGCTGAGTTTCAGTGATATGGTCAGACTTGCTCTTTGGCTCTTCTGTGGGGAGAACAAACTAGAGATGGAGGAGATTTGAGAAAGGGAAACCCATTAGGAGGCTATTCTAGTAGGGCTGGCTGGTGAGGGAGATAGGGACATGAACTGGGGTGGTGGAAGCCAGTGACTGGAAGGATGATGATCTCTATAAGAGGTAAACTTGGAGGAATAATAGATTTTAGAGAGATAAGTACTCTTCATAGAGGAAAACCTCAATATATAGTGCATCAAGAACTAGCTTTGATGTTGGGAAGCCTTGGATTTGAGTCCTCTGATACAACCTCAAAGTGTCCCAGATAATTCTCTAAGACTAAGTTGCAAAGTGGTTGTTGATCTACATTGGTAGAGGGACTTTTCCTCACTGGAGTTCTCTAT
The DNA here is from genome assembly GCF_016433145.1 of Gracilinanus agilis. Classification (NCBI taxonomy): domain Eukaryota; kingdom Metazoa; phylum Chordata; class Mammalia; order Didelphimorphia; family Didelphidae; genus Gracilinanus; species Gracilinanus agilis. Next base: position 1,284 of record NW_025366096.1, on the reverse strand, counting down.
ACTACTGAAATCACAGGTCTGGATCCAAAGTGTGATAGATCTTTGGAGAGACAACCTCGAGAACTGGTTCTCATCATGTGCATCTCAGAGGGACAGTGAGCTAATTGGGCCCAGAAGAGAGTGGGCTGGGTTGCATTTGGAAAATTAGGCAGGTTTCAAGGACCCTGAGCTTCAACCTGCAATAAAACCATCATTCTTTTATCTTTGAAAGTTCTAATGACTCCCTTTCTAAAAACGTCATCTGCAATGTGTCACAGATATCTGGCATGAAAATCGAGGATAGACAGGTTGTCTTCAACAGCAGACCATACCTTCAGTCATACAATTGGTTGAAAGATACAGAGAATTTGAGTTCTTGCTCTTCCTTGCTACTTAGACAGTATCTGATAGCCTTACATCATCAGAAAAACGGATGTTTGGATAAAAAGGAGGCCAGTCACCCTGCAAGAGTGAGAGAGAAAGAGTGGACAATCAGTCCACAGGCTGTTTCTGATAAAGAATATCCAGAGAACCTGAAGAAGTCTTGTACACCGGGGCAAACAGTTTCAGCATAGGCAAAATATCTGCATCCCTGGAGGGAACACTCAAATCGATGAGGTCATGTATCTATTGGAGTATAAAAAACCATTATATTCTACAGGGAGAGAGTGATATCAATTCCAATAAACAATGACAAAAATACACTGTTGATGGAACTGCGATCTGATCCAACAATTTTGGTGAGCAATTTGGAATTACACCCAGAGAGTTATGAAGCTGGGTATACCCTTAGACCCAGCATCTGTTTCTCAAAGAGATCAGGGCAAAAAGGAAAAGAAGCCATATGTTCCAAAATATCTATAGCAGCTCTCTTCGTGGGGTGGAAATCGAGATGTCCATTAATTGGGGGAATGGCTGAACAGGTTTGTAGTATATGATTGTGATGAAATACCACTGAGCCATAAGAAGTGCTGAGCAGGCTAATTATAAAAAAAAAGATTGGAAAGAACTACATGGAAATGAACAGTGACGAGAGAACATCATACAGAATTAATCCTAGAAGAATAAATCATGAATGTTACCTCCAGAGAGGGAACTGAAAGGTGAAAATAGGAAAGACAGTTTATATGAATATGGACGATACCTTCTGTCATTCAGGTAGGGTAGGGACATGTGAATAAATTCTGTTAATAAATACATACATTTTTAAAAATCAACTTACAAATCTTAACAAACTTAAAAATCAATTACAAATATATGCATATAATATATATGCACACACATGTATGTATATATGTATATATG